>NW_027223345.1:4269323-4294525 GCF_030449975.1 Polyergus mexicanus
AAGCAGTGGTATCAACGCAGAGTACTGCCGTTTTTCATAAGAAACTTTTTCTAGCTGGTACAGTAGCGACATCTAGATCCATTTTAGAGCCAGCGGAACTACATGCTGTGTGATGTGTGGGCCAGATTACCTCAGGCTCGGTGCCAAAAAGCAGAAAGAGAAGAAATTATCTCTGGTGCAATCGAGATGTGTGTTTTCTGAACACGATTAACTGCTATCAACATAAACATTATAGATTGAAGTACACTCTAAAAAAAAGGAAAGAAAGAATAAGTAAGAATCAAAAGTTGATTTAATTTATAATGCTTTCTATTTGTCTGATATATTGTATATTATTTTGGTAATATTTCATATAATTTATTATAGGTATACGAGAAAAAATGTATCTCAATATTTGGATGACTGACTCCAAAAGCTGATTAATTTAAATCTAATGTATGTATAGCTTAATTGTCTTTAAATAATTGTTCTAGTCTGTACTTTGAATAATATATTATTTTTTTTTTTATTTATAACATATAGGATATAAATTTTATACTATACATATTGTGATAAAATTTATTATTAATTAATTGCTAGAATAAATCAATGCTATACTAGAAATTATTTTAATAGCTCGTATTATATATTGCATTATATTTAAATAAATTTTTATTAAGATTGATATATTAACTTCAAACTTTGATGATATGTGGTAATCAGATGGGGAAGAAAAGAAATATTCAACCCCCGCCAATAATGCCAGGGCGGATAAAAGTGGAAATAAAAGATGAAATAGGTAATAATGCTTGAAAGTATAGTAATAACCTTGAGAAAAAGTACAAGCTATTAAAAATGAATAATTGTTTATGTTGTTGAGTTATATATATAGCTTGGATTATGTTTATATAGGAGATAGTGATGTCTTGGTAGCGAGAGATCGTTTGAAAGGTGCTCTTCGAGAATTATTACAACATAGTGACACAGGTTCATCAGCAGACTCAGGCGAAGAAAGTTCTCCTCAGGATTATAAACATTCAATGAGAAAGATGTAAAGTTCAAACCATCTTGTTGTACAACATAAAATTATCTCTATATTCAGAATCATTAACTTTTTGGTAATTACAATACACAGGACAAAATCCATTAATCTCCAACAACCGCGAAAAGTCAGACGTCGTCGACAAGTACAGACTGATACAGCATTTCATCATACATATGTGATGAAACTATTTGATCGCAGTGTTGATTTAGCTCAATTTCGAGAAGACACACCACTTTATCCTATATGTCGTGCTTGGATGGCCAATCAACCAAGGAATCCTAATTTGGTTCCTAAGTAAGTAAAATGATATAGATTTGCTTATGTATTTATTTATATTTGCCTTTAAGTTTTTATCTCTCTCTCTCTCTCTCTCTCTTTGTGTACATAATTTTATATTCCTATACAAAATTAAAATAAATATATTTATTCATATATATAGAGTGCGTAGCCCAAGTCCAGAAATAGTTAATGAAATTAATATAACAAATAATTTAATTGATGCTAATGGAGAGCTAAATGATGTCCATTATTTGCCAACTCCATTGCCTCGTGAGGAGGCCATACCAAGAAATCGCATTCCATCTCCTATATTCGGAGAGAAAGATGACTTAAACTTAGATTATGTGAGTCAACAATTTCGACAAATGCATAAAGTTCAAATTTTTTAATATCAAGACAGTATACATATATAAATTGTATTAAAATTTTTAAAATAAGAAAGATGTATCTATATTACATATATTTTCTGTTACTCATATATTTTAATGGACACAAATTGCATGTAACATAACTACAGGAAGGACAAACTCTCAAATCACGGGAACAATTAATGAAAGAGCATACTATACGGTGGAATACTATTCGCAAAAAATGGCATCAGCAAGCACATAAAAATGAACAACGTTATATACAGAGTGCTACTATACTTAGCACCATTTTTACAAAGTTTGTATACAAATTTGTTTACTAATGTAAGAGAGAAACGATTTTTCTTTAATAAATTATAGTGATGTTACTAACTTTAATTACTTCAGGGCGCAAGCAGAGTTTGAATAGCAGAGATATGGCAGTCCAATGACTGCCAGTTCTTGCATCACTGATAATTACGTTTCTGATCATTTTTATTATGTCATCAAGGAATAATTTCTTATTTGTCTTATTTTTCTACATAATTTCATTGGTAAGTGAATGCATAAAATGGGGTTATATTTATACATGTCTTATATGAATGCAATTTTTATTTATAATGTCCAGAAGTTGTAATCATGTTTTAAAAACATTACTAAATATTGATTTCTCACTTTAATACAAAACGACATTGTAATACTTGTAAGTTTATTCTTTTAATAAAAATAAACGCAATATATAATAATCAATTTTTGTCTTTAAAACACCATGTTTTATAAAGAGCTTATGTGTACATACATAATCCTCTAATATAATGCATCAATCAAATAACATACAAAAATAAAATTTACTTATCTCAAATATAAATAATACATCGTTAATTTATGCTATACATAAAATCTCTCTTGCATGCTCAATTAATTTTTTGCATAAAACTTTGGAAGGGGATGAACACACATTGATAAATGCTTATGTGTAATTCCTAATAGTTCATTATATATATATTATTGTATTGAAATATTACATACAATTATTATTGTAGATATGAAAAAGGATTTTCGTAAAAATGTTTGATTTGATTAAAGATGTTGGTTATTTTTCTGTATTATCCTAATTGCAATTATTACTGTGTGTGCATTTGTAAATTCATAGAAATAGAGATTAAAATTGAGGAGAAAGGACCAGACGAATAATTCTTGAAGGCTTGAGAATTACATGCCTTTTATTATAGATATTAACAGTCGTGGACTTACATTATTTACTTTCAGTTAATAGGATTTACACAAACACTGTTTGATTGTTTGTCAATTGTGACTGTATTTTTTTTTTTTTTTTAAGAGCAATCGTAATTTTCAAGACTTCCCTATGTACTTATTAAAATGTTTAGGTTTCATTAAAAATTTCATTTCGTTTTATATAAAAATGTAGCTAAGAAATAAATAACATAATTTAAATTATTCACTTGATAACTATTACTATATTATTTTCATTTTTTGACCTGCATCAACTATTATACTCCAATAACAAATGTTCATCGTAAGCAACATTATTATTCCTTAATGCACTTTGCAATCTATAAATTGTATAGGAAATGATTTTTCGTACAGCCTCAAGATGAGACTGGAAGATTTTTCACATTTCTGGAAGTATACTGTAATAAATTTGTTTTTATCACTATTGCACACACACTTTGGAAGTTTATTTGTCTGTCAAAGATAGTTCTAGCACTTGGCGAAAGGTTTCTTCTTCTAACAATCGCCGTTGCTCCTCTTCTATTTGTTGTTGCTCGGAAAGTTTTAATGCTAATCTCAACTGTTCTGCTGTACCTTCAAGAGAGTCACTATCTTCATTTTTATTTATACTCGCTGAATTTGTAGTACCTTCAGCAGATCCAGCTGTTTCTTGATATAACACCAAGCTAGCCTGAATCGCTCTGTATAAAAAAAAGATTAAGTTATTTAAACATAATTCAATATTTTTATGATGAAACTTATGATGCAATTCTTTCCAGGATTTCAAAATAATAATTTTAAAAATATTTTATAATTTAAGGTTTAATCAATGCAATTTATATTAGTTACAATGTGAATAAACCTGCTGAATAATTTACCTGGAATTAATATTTACAATAAAATAACCCACCTGTCTAAACATTAATTGTAGCACAAAAAAATGCATGCACAAAATTAATAATAAAATATATTTTCTCAATGCTAACGTTTATTAAAAACATAACACATTTCTTGATAACATTCTCTTTAGTATGTGTTTATTGCATACCTTTGAAGTTGCCTTTCTTCCTCTGTGGTCATATTAGGTGTAGTTGGTCTAGATGGTTTTTGCGCTCTTAATGCTTCCCATATATCAACCTGTGTAAAATAATATTCGTGTAAAAAAATAAGGGATCTATATATCATATATATTATAGATACAAGAAAATTTTGAGAATTATATAAAGCAATACAAATGTATAGAGCAACAACAAAAAACGATACCTCATCACGTTCACTGCCAGCTTCTAGAAGACTTTGCTGAATAGCAAACTGCAACAAATCGTCTTCTTCTTCAATACTGAATTGTGTCCTGACTTCTGCACCTATATTCAAAAGTAATATCCATTAAACACAAATGGATATATTATATATAGAACATATGCATATATGCATTAATACTGACGAAATACTATTAAAGACCGTCAGCCCTGAGTAAATTTTTGTGACTATGGCTACGTTTGGAAACATCATCTGTGTGCACACACAGCGTCGTTTTATCTTTATTATTTACTAAAAGTTGAACAAAGATAGAACGACACTCGTGTGCATACTCGGGTGATGTTTCCGAACGCAATCTATCAAGTGGGCCCGGTAGGCTCGAAGGTAATTGAAGTACGTTGACATTACTGGCCATTTGACTACGTCAAAGATAATTACACAAATTATTTAATTCATATGATTATTTTAGTTCATCCAGTTATTGTTTTATTATTGAAAACACCGACAGAATATCATTAAAGACCGATGATCTTATGGGATTTAGTATATTACTGGAAGAAACTCGCCACTCGCATTACTGTAGATAAGTAAATCTTTGCATTGTCAATAATAAAACAATAATTTTACAAAAAAAAATTTTTAAATGTTTACTTTGTTGTTCTTTAAACAGTTACATAAAAGATCTATACATTTTCGACAATAAAACAATATCTGAATGAACTCAAATAACGTTCAGCGAGTTTTTTTCCAGTCACATTAAATCCCATAAGACCACCGGTCTGTAATGATATCTCGTCGATAGCATTAAACAAAAATTTTACCCAATTTTGCGTATCCACTAGGCGCCTCGAAACAAATATCGTCGACTAAACAAGTTACACGATTAGTTTCTTGCAAATGGCCCACATGCGGTACTTCTTGATCCAAACCAAATATATTTCCAAATGTGATTCTTGCATTAAGTATGTGAAACAGTGGAATTTCTGGAAAAAGATTCGATTATTAGTATATGTACAGTTGATACTGCATGATATCTATCATATAATGAATTAAGATCTTACCAATTTTAACAGGAAAACCAGATGGAAGTTGCATTTGGATAAAATCTTTCAATTTTGCAAAATGTGAACTAGATATAGCCATCAAATCTACAATTGGCATAATTTGTTCTTGAAGACTTAATGGATAATCCTCGCTCAACCATAAAGTTGCCTAAAAATAAAAAACTCTTTAAATTATAATGTATAATATAATGTAATATATAATAGATTTTTATATCAATTTATAATACCTTAAATTTTTGAATTTTTGTATTAATTTCTTTTGGTCGACCTATATCTCTCCCATTTAAATCAACAGCTGGATCAAAGTATTCCTCAATAGTTATGTTAGAGGGATTACCTATGTTATTAAATTCTTCCTGAAATATATAACTTGATAAAAATATATTTGTTATATATATATATATATATATATATATATATATATAAAATTACTGATTAAATATTATTGAGAAGTTTACACTGGTAATGGTAGTACTGCAACTCTCCTGTTGCTGTTCTGCAATACCAAGAAATGATTGTAAAGGTGTCCTCGGTGCTCGAGCTCTTGCTTTATCTGTTTCGGATAAGTGTTCCAATCGAGTTTTAGTTATTAATTCCACATTGCTCGCGCTAAAAACTTTGCATTCGTGACCATTTATTACTTCGCTCTTATCGGAACGCCATCCCCATAAACCTGCTTTATTGCTATAATTTAACATAAATAATATTTAAAATAATTTTGAAATACAGAGGTATCGTTATAACTATTACAATGATAATTATACCGTTCAAAACTAATTTTATCTGTGTCTATGTATGTCGTAACTATAGGATTAGTAAGCCGAGCTATAACCCCTTCTTCAGATGGTTCCATCAATTGTATATTATCATCTCCTATAAGTTTCATATGTTCGACATAAACTTTTTTTGTTTCATGATCTACTTCCATCATTGTTGCTCCATCATCTATAAAAATATCATATAAATTTCTTAGATTGTATTTATATTACATACTATATGAATGTGTGATTCATAAATATTCAGTTTTAAGAAGAGAAGAATCCATATTAATGTTATATCATATAAAAGAAAAAAAACCATGTTTGATACAAAAATAATATATATTGTATATTATATTATTTAATTATGAATTTATTAGATTATAATCAATATAAATTCATAAAATAAAATGAGAAAAAACAAGAGAGATAAGAAAAATTATATAATGTTTATATTAAAGGAAAACCTCCTGTGTTTATGCATATTAATATCTTTATGTTTTTACTAAAATTCGACAAATTAATATTTTTGTTTTTACTAAAATTCTACATATTATACAATGCCTAAATTAAATGTTAGAATCATATCACCTGTGTTATGACCACCCACACTGAACACATAACTGCGTTCACATCTAATTGCCATAGGTGGATTTGATGCAGCTTGCGTTAACACATAGAACTTAGTAACAAACAAATAAAATTGTGGCATTTCCAAAATATAATAATCAATTGCAATTTAGAAGAAAAAATAAACTTATAAACTAATCATGCACAGTTGGCAATATTACAGTATCTATTAAAAATATTTATATGCTTACTTTGTCCTTTAAAAACATAGCTACGATTGCCGCGTTGCCAATTTGCATGATCAAAGCCTAACAAAGTAGTATCTATCCTCACATTACTACCTTGTTTGTAAACTTTGTAGGTATCACTTGGACACATCCGTGATGCAAGAGGAACTGGTCAACAAAAATAACAGCAGTTAAACACATATGTTATTAAAGAAGATCAAAATATATATTAAAATTGAAGTGTTAAATTCAAGTTATGGATTAATTAAATTAACCAATAATACAGCAGATTTTGAATATTACAGTCATAAAAACCAATATTATTAAATCATTTGTTTCTCACCCCAACTTGTAAACTCCCACTTCATTTCAACATAAAAATCAGGTGCCTAAAAAAGATTTCTGTTATTAGGACTATCAAATTATCAATCAAGAATAAAAGGAAGTCAATATTATCAGTTCTTAAATAATAATCTATACAAGAAACACATAAGTTAATATTAGCTAACAGAACTTGTAGAAAAGGATTCTTTAGTCTTATTGTTAGTAAATAGTCTTTCAATGGCCAAAGAAAAAGTCATATTTGTAAGAAATGGATACATATTAAATTCCAACAATATATATTTTATTATTAAGTTAAATTATAATTATACGATGACTGACCTGTTTAAGTTTGTGAAGTAATTCTGGTATACCAGCAATTCGATTACAATATCTCTGGTAATCTCTCCTAGCAAGCACCAACTGTAGCAATTCAGGATTCCCTGTACCCACCGCTTCTTGGACCACTGTTTTGAAGCAAATTAAACTGATTATTTATATATATTCTCTAATGACAGTAAATATAAATTTGTCGAAATTCAAATGTTTTATTATAAATAGATAAAAGCATATTACCACTCCATCCCTGAGTATTCTCTGTATTAACATTGGCTTCATGTTGTAATAGAACTACAGCAGAATCTGCATGACCTAAAGTTACTGCTAACATTAGTGGTGTCCTTCCTCGATTGTCATGTTTTTCTATATCGTGCTAGAAAACATTTAAATGTTTTCATGTAATTAACATTTCATGTTACATCGATGTAGTTAACAGAAAGGACAAATTGACATGTGTATCTTGAATATATTTATTATATTACCTAAAATAATTATTATAGTAATATTATATATATATATATATATTTCTAGTTTTTTTAGCATATTTTTTGTTAATGTTATAAGAAATTAAAATGATATAAATAAGTACCATAAATTATCATTAATTTATCAAGTACAACAGATTGTCTGATTGTGCTTCAGTAATGTAATATCAAGAGCCACAAATCTCTACATATCTAAGGTTTCCTCCTTTTTATGAAAGGCTTCAGACATTTCTATTAATATAAAATACACTATACAAACTTGAACCAATTATATATAATTATAAATTCAAAAAATATAATTATAAATTTAAAATTTTTCAAAGACATGATAATATATTGTGCAAAGCGTTACATAAATATATATACTTTGTCATATTATAAATTTATATTTGATGATGTTATTTCTATAAGTCACTTATTATAAATATGAGCTTTTAATCTTATCTTAATCTTATATATCTTATCCTATCTATATATAATTTATTTATTTCAAAAAGATTATAAGCAGAGTTAATAAAAATAATCTTTATTTTTATTAACACTGATGATACTTTTTATAACATGTAATCATTATAATATTTGATTTGCATGCTGCCATTCAAATAAAACTATATTTATATTAAAGCTATTGATGTTTATGTATAAAATAAGAATGTTAATTTAGTTATAATATACAAAAAAATAAGATTATACATAAACAAAGTGTCACAAACATAGTATATAAAAATAATATCTGAGATAGCTTGACATTTATATTGTATACTTCACAGAGAGCTATAATTATCGTGATCAGCTGATAGATTCATATAGAAAAGTTATTTTTAAATTGTTGTGACATCAATTTCGATAAATAATATGTAAAAAGAATGCACTAAATAAAGTACAATATTTTGAAGTGACAAATACATTGTTCAAATTGCTAATAGACGAATATATATATATATATATAATAATAATATCCATCACACCACCATCTACATTGAACAATTATGCAATTATCGCTTGTTGTAAGATATAATTGCGCCAAGAAAAATTCGTTATCGCTGATAATTGAACTGTTAATATGGAATACATATACGAAAATATAAATCACGGTCGGTAAACACAATTAAATTACATATTTCGTTAATCACGTGTCATGCAGTCTCCGTACGGTTCGTGAAGAATCGAAATGTCAAATGAGACGAGTTGTAATTAAATGGCAAGTTTGATGCAAACCTGATTCGCAGATAGTTCCTTGTCGAGTTCTACATGGCTGTTATGCCAAACGAGCCAGTGTAATGGATAATTCTTTCGTACAGTATCTATATTCACCATTTCTACGAGATCTGACTAACATTAACATACAACAATGTTTATTGTAACAAATACTACGAGTCGTGCACGCGATACGAAATTTTGACAGCGGAATACATGACATGACATTAGGTGAAAGAAGTATCGGTCATTGAATACGTGGTGTTTCAAAGAGAGACACGTCAATGACGCGTACGTCAGAGACATTGAATTTCAATAGTTTAGAATTGCATTCAAGAATCTACTTATCGGATTGAGTTGCACTCGATTGACCTATCAGGATAAGATATCTTGGCTTCTTTTCGTTCTGATTGGTCATTTTAATATGCTACTCTACCCCGACGAGTAGATCTTCGAACACAACCCAAATTCAAATATTCAAGTAATATTTATAGAGATTTTGGCTGTAAAATCGGCTCCAAGTATTGCGATTTAATTTTAGAATTTTTTTTTTAGATGTCATTTTTTGTTTTTAGAATGAGATAAATACGCGTGTTCGAGAGATCTGGAGATTAAGCACGAGAATAATCATATATAAGAAAGCGAGAGAAAAGTATAGCTCTCGTATTTCTAATCATTTTACGTGATATGTAAAAGATTGATAGCAGCAGTATTTCAACGGTAAAAATTTTTCCCTTTTTTTTCTTTTTTTTTTGTTCGTAATGCCAACGTATGTTGCGGACGTTTTGTAAATTTATTCATTTCACAGAAAGCCTAGACTTATTTTCACAAGAACGCCGATCTGCAAAATTTGGCTAATATTTCCGTGAAAAAAAATTATTTTACAAAAAGAGTGCATCATACAGTGCATTATATATCGCAAAATTGTTCCGACAAATTTTTACAATAAAAATTTATATATTTATATAAAATCTATCAAAAAAGTATATATATATATACATATTATTTTAAAGCTTTATTTTATTTTAGAGAACACGAAATTACGTAATTATACGCATAATAATCATGAGATAAATATTTAAAATTAAATATCACATGTGTATATCTATATTCATAGGCCACGTTTTGCAATAAGAAAAAATATTTTTGCCCTCCTAGACAGAGGGGGGAGGTGGAGGAGGACAGCAATTTACAAGAAGAACTGGAAAAGATTGCCTTTACGAACACTTATGAGTGAAGTTACACGAATGAACGCGCCGAGCTCCCGGATCGCCGGGTAGCACCGATTGACGTCACCGATAGAGGCGGCCAAGATGGTTGTCAATGTTGATAAGTGGTTTGGTTACGCGGAGGAGCAGCAGTGATAACGTCGCGTTCTGACTGTAGGAGCCAGGCTTGGTGGCCGGCCAGTTATGCCCGTGAAATAAAAAGGGACCCGTCCCTCCCGCGTGAGGATCCGCGCGGTTTTCAGGTCGAGCGTTGCGCGCGAGGAATGGCGGACGGCGAGGAGGAGATACGACGTGCCCTGAAGGACGTGCAGTCTATGATCGACGTCTGCGCCGAACGACTCGAGGGCCTGCGGACCCAATGCTCCACCAGCGCGGAGCTCACCCAGCAGGAGATAAGGACGCTCGAGGTAACGAGGGCATCGGCGATTCGCGAAAATCAGGACCCGATTGCCGCCCGATAATCGTCATCGCGATTCCCCTCCCGGCGCTCTCTGTTGATGTATCGCGACGTGTTGATTGTCAACAACTTGTACCCTATCGTTTATACCTGGCGAATTTCTAGATGATCTTTTTCAGAGAATTCGCGAAAATTTAATTTCACCTCATCGCGCTTTAAGATATGCTGTATCTAGTTTTTGAAAATGTTCGTCTGCTATTTTTGCAATCTACAATTGAGAAATTCGAAATTTGTGATGTTACTTCATTATGACATCATGTCTTTATCATAATTCCTTTTTTTATCGAAAAACAGATAATATATTAGGAATTCGTCTAAAATTTTTCTGGGTTTACAATATAATAAGATTTATGGCATATATAGTCTGGAAGTCCTTACAATATGAGAAAAAAAAAATAATAATAATTTATATAGGCAAATTTGTACTGTGTACAATATAGCACTTTATGTTTGAATATCGTATGCTTATCTTGATGTATTATAATTAACTGATAACTATATCAAAATAAAAAACTTCAACAAAATTTATGACATTAAGATAAACAAATATGTATATATAAATAATACTATATAACTTTTTTCGAATTGATAATATTTATAGTCTATGTGACAATGGCTGTGACACAGAGAGTAAAATCCATCTATATTTAGATATTATTTGTAGGGGAAATTGATAAAATTATACTCTAAACAACTTGTGACAAAAGCCAAATTGAATGATCTGGCAGAGATGAGGCAATATCCGTCGTTACAACAATGGTTACGGGTAGTTGGTCTCACCCAGGAATCGATTCAGGTAATAATATATAGATATATGAGCAGACTCTTTACGATTCATTTGTTATACAGTTTAGTGTATGTGTAAACTTTTACTTTACATCTCTCAATTTAAAAATCAAGTTAATTATAGATAATTTTTCTTCTTAATACTAATTATAATAATTTTAGATGGTCTGTAACAAAGCCTGTTCTCTTGAGGCCCTGAAAGAGAAATCTGAACATGAATTGAGCAGCATGCTAGGTGAAAATAATGTGCGTCGTGAGGAAGAACATCGTAGACTCTGCAGAGCATTACATAATTTACGGCGATATACAGGTAAATAGATATTTGTTTTAGAAGAAAGATATATATTTTTTTGTACAAAAATGAATAGAATATTATATATTTTGAATATCATATGCTTTGTCAGATGTTCTTATAAGAGGAGATATGGAGAATAGTGATATGAATTTATATTGGGATTCTTGGGATAGACATCATTTACGCACGCGAGCCTCTCCTAGGCCCATTCGATCTCGCATTACACGAAGTTCTGTTCCATCAGAAGACAGCATTCCGTATCATAATAACAATAATCTCAACAGTAATATATTGGCACAAGCTTCTTCTGTAATATCTTTGATGTCAACTAGTCCTCCCTGTACCCCTTTATCGCAAAGGCAAAAATATGGTAAATATGAAATTTTAAAGTTAAGCATTTGGAGTATATTTGAACCATCCACATATTTTGTTTTCAAATATATCTAATTTTTATTAAATGTGGAAAGCATTCCTGACATCTAGTGTACTTAGCATCTAATTTGAAATATAGGCAACTTATATCCACTGTACAATAAAGTTGTTTTATTTATAGGAACTAAATTTCCAACAACTCCTCCTCCATGCAAGAAGCATCAGATTGGTGTGCAAAGTAGCATATCACAACCTGAAGTGTTTCCATTAACTAAGTCAAAATCTCATGAATCACAATTAGCAAATCGTCTTGAGAATATACAGCTTGATAATGATGATACATCATCTAGGTAATACTTTCCTATATAATCTATTTTGTATTAATTTAATATTATATATTCTTCTCATTTTGTGATTAAATACACATTTTATAGACCTAATTTAATTAAAAATATCTGTCAATTAAATATTTTAATATATTATTTTATACTTCTAGTTCTGGAAACGACTCTTCTGTAGGAAAAAAAAGTGATTCCACTATAAAAAGAAGAAATCGTCTACCAACAGAACCAAGTTCATACTGTAGTACGATAGACTTTATGAAATCAGAGAGTCTCTTGCCAAACAGTAATAGCCCTATTAGATCCCCACCTTACACTAATCCAGAAAGTGATGATAACAATTTTAAGGGAACAGGTACATGAAAGAAAAACTCTAGTTTTTAATATTATATCAAATAGAATAAATTAATGTAATATTTTCTTTTCTTTTATTTTTAGTAACAAGTCTCCAAGTGCCAAAATCTCCACGTACTCCAACAGTGACTCGTACCATGGGTCATATAATTGCTCATCGCTTTAACAAAACTTTTAACATGATGGCAACATGTGATTACTGTGAAAAGCAGATGGGATGGGGCACTATTTTAAAATGCAAGGAATGTAAATATAAGTGTCACCGAGAATGTGAATCCAAAGTACCCCCCTCATGTGGCCTACCTCAGGAACTCTTTAACGAGTTTAAACGAACTGTACAAGGTGATGGTATGTACAAACTTTGCAACTTTAATAATGCTAATTGTAAAAGCGCCAATTTCCTTTCACTTTTTTCTTTGCACTATAACGGATTTTTAAAAAAGATATTTGATATATATGATATATACTAAGTTATAAAAAATAAATTTTTTTAGGTACGAATGCTTCCCCCATATTAAACAAGCCTGGAATAACATCTCCGAATCATCATAATCCAAATTTGTTAAAAAAAGATCGAAGACGGTCACATGCACATCCTTCTATGAATATATCTTTTCAGGTTACAATTTATAACTAATTTTTTATTATTTTTATTTTTCAAATAAATTTTCATAAAGATAATTTATATTATTTCTATTATTTATATTTAGAATGCAGATTCTAGTTCAAATACCTCGAGCTGTAACAGCTCAACGCCTTCTAGTCCAGCATTGCTACCTGCCAATACTAGCCAGACTCCACAGGCGCCTGTCAAACAACAGTTCCATTTTCCAGGTAAAGAAAAAAAGCATTTATAGTTTGTGGCTTTAAATCGAACGCGTTACTTATTTTGCTTCCAGATGTACTGAATGAAAAAGGAGTGACACACGAAATGCACAGATTTGAAGGTACGACTATGTCAAGTGATAGTGATAGAACAGTAAGCGTTTCCGGATCTGGTAGCGTCAGTACAGATTCAGAAAGGACACCGGTTAGAGTTGATTCTCAGGATTCTCAAGTTTCCGATAGCGAAATACCTGGGGACATAAGTCGTTGGCCTCGACAGAATAGTGTATGTGTATTGCTTTTTACCAAAAAGGGAATCATGGCAAAAATATGAGATGTCTAATATGAATAAATTTTATTTTATATCTTGTATATTTTTTTGATCGCAGTTGTCGATGCGAGAATGGGACATTCCATATGATGAATTAAAGATTGGAGAAGCAATCGGAACGGGAAGATTTGGTACAGTATATAGAGGCAATTGGCATGGAGATGTTGCAATTAAAGTCATAAATATGGATTATTATTTAGACAATGATAAGATATTAGAAGCATTCAAATTAGAGGTAAGAAAATATAAATAAATATATATATTTACCAGTTACAATTAAATTCGGAAATTGGTAATGATCGGAAATATTTTATCTTATTATAGGTAGGCACATTCCGAAAAACACGACATGAAAATCTAGTTTTATTTATGGGAGCTTGTATGAAACCTCCTCGATTAGCTATAGTGACTAGTATGAGTAAAGGCATGACACTTTATACTCATATTCACTTACGAAAAGACAAATTTAATACGAATAAAACTACTATTATAGCTCAACAGATTTCTCAGGTACATATTATTTATATGAGCATTTTTTAGATTATTATATATTTATTTTTATGCACATAATTATGCTAGCATTTGAATAAATATAATATTAAAGGGATATTAAAAATATGTAAATATATGTAACAAAATTTAATTAATAATAATAATAATAATAATTCTTTCGTTATTATATAATATATTCAAGCATTAATTTTATCTTATAGGGTATGGGATATCTTCATGCCCGTGGTATAGTACACAAGGATCTTAAGAGCAAAAATATATTTTTAGAAAATGGAAAAGTTGTAATAACAGACTTTGGTCTGTTCAGTGTTACAAAGTTGTGCTACGGAAATAGGTAAATTTATATCTTGTAGAATAAAATTTATTCTTACTAGATAAGCTATACTTTTACGTTATGCTGCTTTGAAATACAAGCTCATTTCATATATATATATTCAGGAAAGGAAATGGACTGAATATACCACCAGGTTGGTTATGTTACTTAGCACCTGAGATTGTTCGACGACTGAGACCGCAACAAAACCGAGATCAGGAAGAGTTACCATTTACAGCTGCTTCTGATGTTTATGCATTTGGGTTAGTATATTTTCTTTTTACGATATTTAATTATACTATTCTGAATATATATATGCTTTGAAAATTTTGAAACAATATATTTAAACATTTCTGGTGCCCCTTATTTGTGATAAAATATTCATTAGTGTAATCATATATTTTATTTTGTAACTAACAAGTTTTTAATTTAGAAAAATATATTATAATGGGTATATTATATAGCAAAAATATAGCAGTTGTGTAAATATAAAGCAATAACAATAAGATTACTTAAAAATATATTTTCTGATAGGACTGTCTGGTATGAATTATTATGTGGTGAATGGCCATTTAAAGGTCAACCTCCTGAAGCTATTATTTGGCAAGTGGGGAAAGGAATGAAGCAACCTTTAGCAAATTTGCAAGCTTCTCGTGATGTAAAGGTACATACATGTTTAAAATGTGTATATCTGTATATTACAGAATTAAGTATCATTATGTTACAAATTCTGTGCACTATTTATAAAAATTGTAGAAATTTTATAATCTTTTTTTAGGACATTTTGATGCATTGTTGGTCATACCATGCAGAGAAACGTCCTGATTTTGCAAAGCTATTAACTACACTCGAAAAGCTGCCTCGCAAAAGGTTAGCACGTAGTCCCTCTCATCCTATACATCTTTCTCGTTCTGCAGAATCTGTGTTTTGAATATTTAAGTCTATTTAAATACGCTGTTGTTCTTGTAGTGTAAATATAGAACTGTGCAATTATTGCCAGATCTTTGTTCGTGAAGAGTAAAATAAAAGTCACTGAAAGGGTTTCTTCTCGTTTGTATTATTAATTTATTAAAATGTGCAATGAAAGAATATTGATGTTAATAATTGAGATTGTTAATAAATTGTTTCAAATTAAATATGTATCTTTTATTATGAATAGAGTCACAATATTAAAAAAAGAAGTCTAGAAGAGTATACACATTTATATATATAATTTATAGTTAAATGTATGTAAATCTATATATCACTAAAATTTCTAAAAATTTTACAGACTTGTTAACAAATACATAATTTTCAACAAACTTTTCATCTATGTATTCTATGAGATAGTTCTTCAGTGCACGTTTTAAGAAATATAGGTTCAACTCTTTATTTTTTCTCAGGTAATATTGTAAATATATTTTATTGAGAATAGTGTTATTAGGCGATAGATAATTTATTTTAAATAAATTATCTATCGCCTAATAACACTATTCTCAATAAAATATATTTATATATATAGACAGGAGAGAATTGTCAGATAAACGTCTTTAAATTTAGTAATAATATAATAATTTTGCTCTTAAATATATAAAAAAATAATATATAATTCTATAATTCTACATTATTTAAACCATAGTGTACATTGAAATCATTTGTCCCAAATATTTCTTTCATATTTATGATGCATTTCAAAATCTCTCTCTGCAGAAATCTTGGACATTAGTTTCAATAAATTAATCATTATAGACATAAAAAAAATATCTAAATATTTCTTAGTAGTACTGTTTGTGTGTATGGATTTTTGTTTCTGAATTTTTTAAATGGTTTTCTAAATTTTTTTATTACCATTCTCAGAAAGAAGCTACAAGCTGGAAGAACTGTTTTACAATATATA
This sequence comes from Polyergus mexicanus, assembly GCF_030449975.1. Classification (NCBI taxonomy): domain Eukaryota; kingdom Metazoa; phylum Arthropoda; class Insecta; order Hymenoptera; family Formicidae; genus Polyergus; species Polyergus mexicanus. Next base: position 4,286,120 of record NW_027223345.1, read on the forward strand.
TAAATTTTTTGTATATATGTATATTCATATATTTATAGATAGTTTTATTTGTTATCGATGTATTTTTTCTTTATTTAGTATTATATTTTATTAATACTAATTATAACGATACATATTTATTAGTTGTTTAAATAAGTAAAGAAATAGAAATAACCAGAAAATATATACATTGTATACAATGAAACGTTTATTGATATATTGTACTGCTTTTAATAGCGAAAAAAATTTATCTTATTTTAATAGTAACTTAAAAAAAATTATGTCGATTGTCACACACAGTTCCTTAAATCTATTAACATTAATATCAAACTATTCAAATATATAACTATATTTTCAGTTTAGTAAATACTTGTATCTTTATTTGAAATCTTATTTTTATTACTTAACATAATTTGTTGATGAACAGATTATTCATACTCATAAATAAATTGTTATTTATATCACAAGAGATTTAAACTCTCTTATATCATATATATACTTTCTCTTTTTAAAAATTTTTTATCCGTTACATATTTTCTGTAACTCTTGTAATTGTCTTTTAAGATGCGTAGCACGCAATTTATTCAATGCTATTCTCTTTTCAAATGTTTGTACCAAAGGCTTTGTAATAATATCTGTTATGTGAACCAACGCCCGTGTTCTGACTGTAAAGGAAAATTGTTTATATTCCTTGATTTGTTACTCTTACTTTCGTAAATATCAGATAAAAGTTGTTATTTAAATAAATTATTTATTAATCTAAACACACACTATCCTTTTTACTACAATATATATATTTTCTATTTTAATATAAAATAAACAGAATGGTACGTACCAGCATTATTATGAATACTGGCAAGGACATCTGGATGATCTTTACAGGCTTCAGCCATATCTCCTTCTTCTTGTACCAAAATTTTTGACAGGTCTGTCATTGTCTGCAATAATATTTATTTTCAGGTAGAAGACACAGTTTTTTTTAGCACGCTCTAAATTTTACAAAGAAATAAAATCTTACTCTCAAACATCTATCCGAAATATCTGGAGTATGTACTATCTCTAATGGTATTTCTGTAGCTTCACCATTATCTGATTGAAAGCAATTTAAGAAGATCTCATGTTCCTATAAAACGAAAAAAATCACTATTATACATCATTTATCATTATATTATCTTAATATTTGCATCAACATATATAAAACATACACATGGCGATTTAAATGGCCCATATTGCTGGAAAAGAAATTCATCTAATTTTATTTAATAGTCAATTGTTATATTATAAATAATTGGGCGATATTTTAGAATTTTTAAATGTTTATATATATATATAAATTTTTCTCTTACCATTTATCATGTATACATATATATATATATATATATATATATATATATATATATATATATATATATATATATACATATAAATTCTAAAATATCGCCCAACAATTGATTATTAAATAAAATTAGATGAATTTCTTTTCCAGCAATATGGGCCATTTAAATCGCAATGTGTATGTTTTATATATGTTGATGCAAATATTAAAATAAGAAAAGTATATATACCTTTGATTCTTTCACCTCTGAAAATACTGAAAATATTAAGCCTACAAAACTGTGATCCATTGTTTGATAAGTAGCCTGAGTTCTGACATCTACAAAATAAAAATAATGAATGTAATGTAAGAATTTTTTTTTATATGTAAATTATATTAAACATTTTCACAAAAGAAATATTTTAAATACACACCGACATGTGACGGACAAACTGTAATATGTGGATGTGAGTGATACCATCCGAGAACACGCATAGGTCGATTTAATTCATCTGTTAATCGCTCGGCTTCAGCAGCAGCTTTCAGTAATTGCTCGGAAGAAATTTCTACCCTGTCTTTCTTTTTGTCCAGACGTCGTAAAATGATAACAGCTGATATTTTTGCTATTCCACATGCAAACTAAAACATGAGTGATTAATGCTCTACTTGTCTCATTAATTAAAAAAGTTTGAGAAAAAAAAACATTTAGTATAAAATGTTAAAAAATCCAACATACATTGCCGATGAGTAAACCCATCACTTCAAAGTTTTCTGTTGATAAAGCATGTTGCAAACACACCATATAGACGTCTGTTTGCAGCTCCACTTTTTGCAATCGAGAATCATCCATTGTTTATATAAAGGTATATATAAATCCTGCGAAAATAATACAGATGCAAACTATAAGTTTGCAATTACAAAATTTAACTATTACATTTAATACACACACACACACATATTTACTTTATATAAAAAATATACATATATATATATATATATATATATATACAAATTTTGCAAAAATATTTGATTTTATATTACAGACACTTTATTAGGTTAATGAGGTAAAACAATATAATTTCAAAACAATGACGAATGATAAATTAAAGATTTCATTTGAATTCTATAAATTATCCTCTTTCACAATAGAAAAATCTAACATTAAATATCTCACGTATATATGTATATACAAAACTGATTTATTAAGGAAGCATAACCTCTCTTCTAAATTGACGCCCATATATCGGCTACTTTTTTAATACTGAATTATTGAATACATATTTTTTGAGAGTCATTCTTTTATTCCATTTTTGAATTAATATTATTAAACGTATATTAAGTATATGTACTTTACCTGTTCACACTGATACTCTGTGAAGTCGATAGAAATTTCCCCTCCGTCGAGAGAATGGTTTTCTCGATTCAATAAATTTTTAGATCTTCTTCGTTTTGGTTTGACTCTCGCCAAAAATAATCGCGTCTGTCTTAACTTAATTATTTAGTGCAGTTATTTAGCGCGCGGCGTTGAGTCGCGATTAATCAGCAATTTATAACAAATTTGTGAACGAAACTAATTTTCTTTTATCGTTCGCTAAAAGCGAATTCGAAAAGTGCGAGTCTTCAAAAGCGAATTCTTTTCTTTCGCGGATAAACAAAACGGCTTCGTATCTGCTATGTGCGGGATGTAATGAATAAGAACTCTCTTGTTGATAAATCAATGCTTATTAATTCAATTCCACCGATTTTATCTGTCGTTTGCATCGCTAGATATATACGTAATAGTTATACGCTGTCGCAATTTGCCGCAGCGGCGTTTCATGTATATATATATATATATATATTTTATTATTACGTGCGACACACACAAGAATGGAGAATATTTAGCTCACATCCAGTGTATAATGTGTATACGTGTACTCGTATAGATGCACACATATGTATACCTCGTATATATTTCTGATTGCTTTCGATCCCACTTTGGAGTTCAATTAAAGGTGGTGTGATGCGCGTGGTGTGATGCTCGAAAGATGTCTGTGATCAGTTTTTTGTCATCTTACAGCAAGGTAACGTCAATAAGTTTATGCGAGGTTATGCCGAGTGTTATGAATACTATCAGTTATCGTTAAATAATTTGAAAACTTGCAAATTATATATTATTCGTGACGCAGATAAGGACGGGAATGCCAAGGATTTTGTCGCGTCATGGTAGACGATAAAGCGTCAATTACCACGGAAACCAAGTATCGTATGGTAAATGTAGATCGGGACGATAACTCGAGGGAGACGCGCGTAAAAGAAACGATGCCTTCGGAATTGAGATCAATCAGCGCGAGTGACTGGATCACAGTCGTCGTTCTCTGTTTCGTAAATCTTATAAATTATATGGATCGTTTTACGGTCGCCGGTGAGTCTTGCCTTACGAACTCATTTGGATTAATGAAGAAATTTTGTTATTTAATGAAATTATTGTATAAACGTGTATATAATGTTACTTTTTTCGATACATATATTATATTTATAATATATATTTGCAAGCAAAGTCATAATCTTTTGTTGTAGGGGTACTGACTGACATCAAGAAGGACTTTGATATTGGTAACGATTTGTCTGGACTATTACAAACTGCATTTATCTTAAGTTACATGGTGTTCGCACCATTATTTGGATATCTGGGAGATCGCTATAGTAGAAAATTGATAATGAGCGGTGGTGTATTCCTATGGTGCTTAACGACATTTATTGGTTCATATATGAAGGTAAATACAATTTTTTCTATATAAAATGAATTTCATATAAGGCAATACTTTATATATTATACTTTTAATTTATTTTCAGAGTTTTGGATGGTTCCTATTCTTTAGAGCTCTTGTTGGTATAGGAGAAGCGAGTTATTCTACAATTGCACCAACAATAATTAGTGATTTATTTGTGAAAGATGTTCGTTCCAAAATGCTTGCCCTATTTTACTTCGCTATTCCAGTTGGAAGGTACATTGGTTATATATTTTAATTAAGGCATATATATTATGTAATTCTGTGCATATATATTTATGTGTACATAAATTTTTTATTCTAGTGGTTTGGGATATATTATAGGAGGTGAAACAGCTCGTATCGCTGGTAATTGGCAATGGGGGTTACGCATTACTCCCATATTAGGTATTGTAGCGATTCTGCTGTTACTTACTGTAGTCAGAGATCCTATTAGAGGTGAGCGAGAAGGCGGCGTTCATTTGACAACTACCACATGGTCGTATGACATTAAGGAGTTATTAAAAAAGTAATTAGCTGTATATATTTTTGTTATTAGAGAACTATAATTAATTATCATTGGTCTTTTTGTTCACTAATATTTTCCTATTATAAAGCAATGATTTATATTATGTCAATTGCTCTATCAATTGTTCTATCATTAACTGTTCAGATAAAACAGAACAAATTCTATATTAATTTATCATAATTTATAGTTAATATTAAATTTGTTATATTAATGTATAATATATATTTTTTTAGTCCAAGCTTTATGCTGTCTACTGCAGGATTTACTTGTGTGGCATTTGTCACTGGTGCTCTGGCATGGTGGGCACCAACGTATCTACAATATGGTTTTAAATTACTTCCTTATGATGTGAATATCAATGCAGATGAGTACGTTAAAATTCATTGTAATAATGTGTTTATAGAAAATTGATATATAACAAGAGTGTTTTAAAAATACTACATAAATATATCTTAATGTTTCAGCGTCGCATATAAGTTTGGATTAATTGGTATGGCATCTGGTTTAATAGGTGTACCATTAGGTTCTACTATAGCACAAAAATTACGAACCTATTGGCAACAAGCTGATCCTCTAATATGCGCTATAGGTCTTCTAATAAGCGCTCCTTTATTATTCTTTGCTATGATTACTGCCAATACAAACTCTACTCTCTGTTACATATTAATATTCTTTGGTCAATTGTCTTTAAATTTGAATTGGTCCATCGTAGCAGATATGTTGTTGGTAAGAACTTGAAAAAAAAAAAAAAATAAATTGTTTTTTCTATTATTCTAGTTATATTTTAATAAATAATTTAATAGATCTTTTATATACATTATATTTTTTACAGTATGTAGTAATTCCTACAAGAAGATCTACGGCAGAGGCATTCCAAATACTTATAGCACATGCTCTTGGAGATGCAGGAAGTCCCTATCTTATTGGACTTGTATGTAGAAATAATTTCACATTATTAATTAAAAATTAAACTATTAGATTCATTAATATATATTATAGACACGTAATTTTTTATTTTTGTTTCAGATATCAGAAGGATTAAAGTCCACTCTCTTACCAGATTTAGGTATAGGAGGACAATCTGCTGTTCATGACAATCAAAACATCATCGAGTTTCGTAGTCTACAATATGCAATGTTTCTTACAATGTTTGTAGAAGTAATTGGTGCTCTGTTTTTCTTCTTGACAGCATTACATATACAAAAAGATAAAGCATTGGTCGATCTTGCTATTGCAGGTAAGTAAAAGATTGTGACTTAACACTAGTTAGGACAAAAGTGATATTTAAACAATGCACTTTATTTTGCATGTCCATATTGAAATTATTACTAATACAGCTTGATATATGTTTGACACATACACATACACCATATTAAAAACAATGTAAATGTCATATAAAACTACTTTTTATCTGTAAAACATATTAGCACAAGTGTAATTTTTTCTAAGATAATTTTTTTAAATATTTAATGCTGATCTATAAACACATAATTACTATTTTAAATAAAATATCACGACAGAATATTCACACATACAATTCATAATATAATTCGGTAAGTGCAATACACACATATACATAATTGAAATATTGAGCAATCTAAAATGTATTACTTGTTGATATCATTATCATATATAATGATGATGTATTAATAAATTAACATATATTCACATACATATAATAAATACATATACATAATATACATAATGTATATTACCCCTATATAGTATAATCTGGTTGGAATGTGAAATAAAAATTTGCAATTCTACTAAAACATTCTATTTTTATACAGTACATGAATTGTTCTCAACTTTGGACTTACAAGCACAAGTTTTGGGATCAAAAAGAAGGTAGTATGCAAAATTGCCATATCATTTAACACGTTAAGCGCCAAAAATTCTTATTTATTATATATTAAAATATATTGTGCAATAATCAAAAATATAAAATTAGTTTTAAAAAAAATATATTTCGAATATTTAATTAAAAAAAAAATATATATATATACGTGAAGTAGTCTATATGATTGCAAGAAAGAGAAAGAGAAAAAGAGAGAGAGCATAACTGAAAGAACATTTTTATTTATTTATATATTTTATTTTTATATCATTACATTTATTTTCATTAATTAACAAAATTATTAAATATATTGAGTTAATTAATAATTAGCAAAATTTATTAAATGTATAAAAATTTTTATATTTCTAGAAACAATAAAAACTTCTATTTTCTAGAAACAATAAAAAACTTCTAAACATGGCTCTTTGCATCTTTATGTATCATTTTCGTTTTTAATTTTATATATAATTAACATCGTGGCGCTTAACTTGTTAAAACTCAAGATTATTTACATAAATTTTTTCACTAATGTAATAAATTGTATTCTACATGTAATCACTAATCTTGTGATCATTTATTACACACAGTTTGAAATCTTTATTTTATGTTCCAACATTTTTAGAATGGAATAACATTTATATATTTATACATTAAATCTGCTTTAATATTAGAAATATATAATGTCCACGAAAAAGATGGATTAATAATATTTTATCATGAATATCCCTATTTATATTTGTGATATTAACCTACTAAAAATGGTGCTTAACGTGTTAAGGAATGCAAATTAAAGATATTAATATGAATATTAATTTAACAAATAACATAATTAAATTTGTAACGTATGCGCGCGCGTGATTGATATGACGTTTTGCAGTATTATATGTAACTCTTTCCATATTTTCTATTATTTTTTTAATATGCACTTCTTATATATAGTTCCATACATGAATCATTGCATTTATTGATATCTATAATAAAAATTATTGTATTGCAATTGTCTTATTACATACACAGCTAATAATTATATTTTTTTATTATTTTACATTTATTTTTATAATTTTTCTATTTATATATGAATGATTGAGACGTTCTACATACCATATATCTTTTATAAAAGATATAAAACCTAATGTCCTTTATCCTGAAGTCTTTTTTACTGTAAAATATATAAGAAGTTATCATAATATTTATAAAAATACATTTTGTATAAAATTTTCTTATTTAAAATCTGAAAGTTGAAATTTGAAATATATTATGTGTCGAATTTTTAAATTTTCTCTTGCATTAGATTTTTCACAATATAAGTTGCAATACATTTATATTTTGATATTTCAGTAACTTTAATGATTATTAAATATTAAATATATAGCGAATAATTGATGGAAAAGAGAGAGATTTACCAATTTCGTTATTCTATACATTTTGGTATTAAATTATTGAAATATTTTTCAGAAACGGGCTTAATTTATTGTAGACAGTACATGGTCTAGTATGGAATGTGCACGTAGTTATTGTTATATAACATACAAACATCTTTCTTGCAGACAAATTTCTAGATACTAAGAATAATGGGCAAGCTGAATCAACGCATTTATAAATCATCACTGGGCCTCACCTGATAGTGTGCTGTGTATCTGGTACATAATTTATTTTCATGATTTCATTGTTTTTTTTTTTTTTTTTTTTTTTTTATTTAATTGGTAATCAATTTAATCGAATCTGAGCCTTTGTATAAATAAAGCAACCTACTATTCTATACATAACTTATGTTTATTTAAACATTTCAAAAAGACGAAATTTAAAAATCATTTATTTATTTTTTTATATATTTATATTATATAAGGACAATCATAGTACATGAAAAAAGTGATGCTTAATACATATGATATAATATACACGACTTATATATACATATTATATTTTTATATCATATATAATATATATGATTGAGTTATTATTTTTATTTTAGTACTCTGCGTTGATACCACTGCTT
>NW_027223345.1:4944625-4984625 GCF_030449975.1 Polyergus mexicanus
TAAAATACATATATCCATAAAGATAATTAATTCTTTGAAAACATAATTACTTTGAGAAATTTTTCAAATATTTGAAAATTGAAAAAGTTTATCATGTAAAAATTTTTTACTCTCTGATTATCAATATGTTAATGATAGGGAATATCTCATTTGTCTTATTAACAATGATTCTTCTACGAGTTTGCGATTATGTAATAATTTGAATATGAATTATTACTTAATATTGAAAATTAAAAAATTCTATTAAATTTTATTAAATTCAAGATGAACAGCAAGATTACAATTCTCACATTAATATAAATATATTAACAAAACATATAGTCATCGACAAAAATAGCAACGAGTCATTCTGTACATGGTAATTTTATTTAATTTTTTTTCGCATCTCGAGATTATCAAAATTTTAGCTCGTTCTTGAACAATTTTTAATTTCGAGCATCAAATCGAGCAGAGATCTAATAACGCAGGTTCGTTTATAAAAAAAAAAGGTGAACAGATTGAATACGTGTAATCGAGAGAGGGAAAGGGAATATGTGGAAGATCAATCGGAGCAGTTTACCTATGGGGTCTATGTATCACGGATCGCCATATGGGTGACAGCCCGAAGGCTCACGTTCGCTTCTAGTACCTAGGTACTCTCCACATGCGAACTGCATTCGACAAGGTACGCTATGAATGAATACGCACCCGTAACCTTCCAATCATCCCCCACTACCTTCCTCCCCCCCGGCAAAACGATTCTGCAAAAACGAGATCGCGCATGTGAGTCATCGATATATCCGCCGCGTTCTGTGACTGTCGTTCCCACGATGCATTCTCTGCGGAAGAAATAGTATCCCTTCCCGTATGTAAACCAGGATTAACTTTACGTCACTCGGACAAAAAGATTGTATCACGCTGGTGGTACATTAAAACGGACATCTTTATGCACATAAATGGGCAGTAATATCAGAGTTAGTGGTAAGAGTTAGTCATAAGATGTTCGTATGATTTTTTAAAATACTTGATACGATAAAGTTATTATAATTACGTTATATTAGAATATCACTTTCTTAATATGATAAGAGACTTTGTGAAAAGAGGGGAGGGAAAGCTTTAAATGTCTTGCGAAATTAAAGGATTGATACATGTTACTCTGAAATCATGTAACGCCAATGACAAAGTATCGCACATGTATACGAACTTATAACTATAAATTTGTGTGTATATATATATATATATATATATATATATATATAATTGTGGACATAGGGCGTGTTTTATCGCAAGCGACAGGCATCGCGGGATAGATCTTTCGTTAATGCGTGACGAATCGCGGGCATGTGTATCGCGATAAATTTCGATTTTATCGACACGTGACGTTCGCGACGACTACGGCGGTGCATTATTTGAAGAACAATCGCGATGAATTTGTCGCAGTAAATAACTCATCGTATACAAATAGTAGTATAACTGTTGAATCTTTTTACGTTAAATTATCAATTGTCTTATCAAAAGGCAATATGTTTAATATGTTTTGTAAAGTTTTCTTTTTTTATTTTATATTTTGTTATTTATATATCTTTCAATCTAATATAAAAAAATAATGTGTACAGTTTTAAAAGTATTAATGTTAAAATATAGTGAAAGGATTACTATGTAATAATTTCAATCATTTTTGTATTGCTAAATCGATTGAATGACCCTTTAATAAATTTAATTATATGCCAGATCAGCATCGATAATTATAAGATATTTCGAAAAATCTTCATTTGCTATATTAATTTAATTATGAGATACCTTGAAAGATCTTGCTCTGTTAATGAGATTCCTATAATTATCTCGAATTAATTCGACGCAGTTTCTTTGGACATTTCGCGATTTCTGCGATGCACGTTGATGTCTCATTTCTTCTGTTGCCAATCAACATTGACAATTTATCGTAGCAGGCGCAGGGTACCTCTCGATGAGCGGAGTCATTTGACATGTTCCAGATAACAAGACGCAGCGAGCACTATTATACGATCGTATTATTGTGCGAATGCTAAGATACGTCATAACTGTAATAAAAACGTAAATAAAATTAAAATTTTTTAAGTTTGAATACAAAGTCGTGTCTAAACCTTGTGATTTGCGAATGTATTCTTGTTTCGAATATTTAATAGATGTAATTTAGGAATACATTAGCATTTATTATCGAATATAGTTATATATACGAGGGCTATTCATAAAGAAGCCGAACTTTACAAACTTTATAAACGTTCGAATGTAATGGGGGCCATCCGCTTTTTGGCACTATGTAGTGGGGTTCCGTAGTAATTCTTTCATATCACACTAAATATGACACTATTGTTCTTAATTTATGTTTTATGATGGCTTAAATAAAGTTGCGTTCGACGTTCATGGCGATTTTCTGTTTTTGTAATAGTACGGAATCCTATACTATATTTTTTTCACTCTCCTCTATTGTTTAAAACGGCGGCCTTTCAAGATCGATTTTAGTTTTTTGAACAAGAAAAAGTCCACAGGAGAGTAAGGTGGCTGAAGAGCAACAGCTGTGTTTTGCTAAAAACTTATTGATAATTCAGATAGCACGTAACGTGCTTTAGACGTCTCAAAGACGTTTTTCGGACATGTGTGCTGTGTGGGAAGAAACGATGCGTGTGCGGGTGCATTATCCTGGTGCAGCATCGATGAATTGCTGGCCCACGTCTCTGGCCGTTTATTCTCACTGCCTTTAAAACAAAATTTAACACACACATGTTATTCTTCGAAAGTTCTCACCTTTTTCTTCTAGAATCTAGAAAATCGCAACAAATGCTGAACACAACCTCATCCAAGCCGCCATAAAACGTAAATTAAGAACAATAGCGTCATGCTTGTTGTGTAAGAGATTTGCTAAAAAATCCACTATGCACTGCTAGATAAAAAATTTACTACGCAGTGCTAGAAGGTGAATGACTCCACATCATCGTATTCGGGCGCTTTTTTTAAAGTTCGGTTTCTTTATAGACAGTTATTTTATATACATATATATTGATAAAAAGGAAATGTTTCGGCAATAATTTTTAAGATATGTATTTTTATGATCTTTAATTATTATACAAGTGTACAAAGTGTAGATATATATTTTTGTAAGAGTGTGATGGATAGACGATGATTACTGTGTTTATAATATTTTTTTAAATGTTCTATCACAAATCTAATAATATTTGAAAGAATTATTCGCTTTTAGATAAACGGATGGCCTTTAACCCTAAAAACCCCACACACATATACAGATATACCGGCAGTATAAGAGATGGAATTTAAAGGGATTCGGCGGTTATGCATTCTGGGAAGGTGTGCACTGCGAAATGCAGCCGCGATGGATATTGGATGTGGATGATGGGGTAGCCGCGTCGTTTCGCGCACGGGGCGAGGGGGCGGCAGCCATGGGGTAGCAAAGCTAAGCCAGTAATGCAATAACTTGAATAGAGGGGCAGGCAGGCGGAAAGAACATAACGTACCCCTCCGAGGGGCATCCCTTTCCCCATCTCTCTTTTGCTCTCTCTTAGTCTAACTCTCTCTTTCTATCTTTATTTTCGGAGTACAGGGCGTACATACGAATCTGTGCACGTATAACCACCGGCACGGTGTACGACGAAACGTGGCTCGAGGGTGGTTGCGGGGTTCTTCACCCCCCCTGACTGGGAAGGTACCCCACGTACAGTCGGTCACGTTAAAAGGCTTTTAGTACTCACTCGTTCGCCGTTATTGAATCTCGAATCGCTCGCTTGGGGTTGAGTAGTAACTGGAGGAATTGCATTCGTACGTTCGCTAGATGCATCTTTTTATATTATTGTCTTATCGCTATCAAATTCTTTCTAAAAAATTTAATTCTCTCATAAAGGGATCGGGAATCGGTACGATACCGATAGGTTTGACCGATCGATTACATTTTAGATGTTGAATCGATACACAATTTTCGATGTTGGAAATAAGAAAAACAATATATATATATATATATATATATATATATATCAATTATATTTTCAGTATCATAAATGAACAAATGATGGATGTTATTTCCAAGGTACAATATCAAAATTTTAATTTGTTGATATTATTTCGAATTTTTATTTTAATATTTGTGAGATATTTTACAAACATGGAATCGCTTTTATGTTATAAAATATAACAATTCTCAAGTTCTTTCTATATTATCTCATAACCGATATTCAAATATCATGATAATTCTTACAAATTTTAAAATTCTATTGATGTAAAACCCATTGGAAATTATACGAAAATTAATATTTTCTTATTTACTTATCAAAAGATTGTATTCGCGCGTCTCCATTTTAGCTAGTTTACTTTATCGACTACATATAAAATCTATTAAAAATTATAATGCATTATACTGATCTGCTAATTATAATATTTTTTATGAAATTAATATGTTTTGGAAACGGGAGATAAACGATACGCTATAACGATGAAAATTGCCACGAAAAGTCATACAATCGTCTCACACCCAATATGAGACTTCATCGCTCATCGTAATCGTCACCGTACGATATTACAAAGACTCCCTAATGAAACTTAGAATTAGCGACGCGATTGACTGTACCTGTACCACAGGAGGGTGATCCCGAGAGTTAAATCCCGCGACTCAGGAACGAAAGCGGGGGTGAGGGGATTGAGACGGGGGGATGGTCGATGCTCTCCTAGTCAAATACGGGGGAAGAAGACAGAACGAGCGAGTGAATGAATGGCTACCAATCTGTTCCATCCCTTTGTTGGAACGGCTCGTGCCGCGTGTGCAAATCTACCCCCGTTTCGCCCCTCTGCCCCCTTTCTCCCGATCCCCTGGTCACCCCTGCGAATCCTACCATTGCGCACACGCCTCACACCTGAGCACAATGGGCGGCCGATTTCGTTTCTCCCTCGGTTCTATACCTTCTCGTGTTTAAATATTGTATTTACATGCCGAGTCTGAACGTCCGCACGTATTTCGTGTCTTTATTCCTCGATCTTTGCTGTTTTCCGCTTCGTGAAAATACCGTGCGCTTAAATATCTCGATACATGTATATTATGACAGTAAAATCGTCAAGTGAAAGTAAAGGAAGCGAATTCACTGAAATATATGTAATCATTTTGGCGATAAAATTCTTAAAGGCTATAATTTGTCTAATACCGGATTATATAATTTTGCCCTCGATTCTATTGATTTTTCGTTTTTTTATATGAATAGTTTATAATTGGAATTTAAAATGTGACATGTAGTTCTTAAAATGAAACAGATAAAGTTCGTATCTGTATGTAGCTAATATTTTTTAAATGTTTATCACACAATACGTCTATTAAATAAAATTAGCAATATATATTTATAGAATGCCTATTAAATAGATTTATTAAAAATAAATATACATATTAATTTTTTTTCTAAATATATCCCTATATTTTTTAACTTTTTAAATTTTGTTCTTATGAAAGATTTCGATCACGGAGAAGTATGCTTATCGTTAATATAAAAGTAATTTTTTTAAATAATTAAATATATCAAGCATTATTTTATCATATTCTCTTTTAGTAAGAATTTTAAATGAATATTGCATTTCTCATTATACAAGTCATGATTTCTATGGATTCGTGAAAATTATTACAGTCCTTCACACGAATAATAACAATGTAATTTATGCTGTCAAGTTTATGTTACAGAGCGATTTGAATATAAGAGAATCGGCACAAAGGATGTTGCGGCTAACGAGAAAAATAAAACGGAGCGATTTATCGTTATCAACGTGTGCAGAAATGAGTAATAAAGATGAGAGCTGTAAATAAATATTGTATTATATACACTGCGCATATTCACACACACACACATATACATAGAATAAATATTCATAAATCTTCCAATGAAAAGATGCGCGATATTAATTCGTTCTCCTATGTCCTATAAAAAAGACTTTTTTTGTTTGACCTACAATCCTATACATATCGCTTGGAAATAATATGTGTGAGAGAGAGAGAGAGAGAGAGAGAGAGAGAGAGAGAGAGCGAGAGAGAGAGAGTGAGAGGGGGGAGGGGGGAGGGGGAGGGAGAGAGAAGAGAAAAAATTGAATGAAATAGCATAAATTAATAAAAAAATCTATAAAATTTAACATCAGAGCGTAACTAAAGATTTTTTTACGCACCGATAGTTTAATCGATTAAAACGTGAAGAAATAAATTTGAATTTAACTTTTCCAGCTTTAACAGATTAATCTTCTTAAGTTTTTGAAAAGCAGATTAAACTATTGTATTGAATTATTTCAATTATTCTTGATTGCATGAAATTTTTAATTTGTTCTCCTTATTTTTGTCTCTATCTATCTTTTTTTCCTCTCCTTTCTCTATTTGTGTTTTTTAAAGTAAGAAAAATGTTTCATTCTTTCTCCCAACGGATTAATATCAATGTATTCGCTTATCTCAACGCATGTTTCAGACGGTCGAATATTTTCGTACGAAATACTACAGTGAGACGCTTTTTGCCCATACCACTCATCTACCATATAATCATAAACTTATCGTCAATTTCAATTTCAGTAGCGCGCTCTTCTAATGATTCATAAATTTCAATACATGTGGGTCCACGTGTACCTGATCAAAGGCTATTTAGCTCAGTGTATATCTTAACAGTTCGTAGGTGCGTACGAATGATGATCGTTAACGAACATGCGGGCACCGTGGTGGGAATTCCACTCAATTTAAGTGTAATTGTTTAATTGAGGATCTCCTCGCCGAAGCGCTCGTCGCATAAATTGGTCGTTTACGGTTCCGTTTTCTCGTCGCATATTTTCGAGAGCTTTACTTAGCATAGCACAAAAATTACGATAATAATTCCATATCATTTAGTCGCAATCCTTCACTTATTCTTTATTTTTATCATAACAAGGAATTTATTAGTGAAATATTAATCGACTTTTTGACTTCTCTTAGTATGTACCATATATGTACAATATATATCCTATTTTTGCTAGAAAAAAATATACATATAAATATAATGAAATTATTGTAAAAAAAAATAAAAACGAAGACAATATTTTTAATTCAACAATATATATATATATATATAATGCATTTTATTTTAATTCTATTATTATAATTTTAATTCTATTATTTTTATCTTTTTATTTAATTAGAGAATCAATATAAATATCAAAAATGTAAAATATAATATTTATATAAAATAAATATTATTTTTGACTATATTGAACACAAGTGATCAATTCTACAATATATTCTAATATATATTGACACGCGTAAAAGTACATCTAACAGAATACTACAATATTTACGTATTTACTTGTAATTACTGTGTACATGTTTTGTATTATAAGAAATCTAAAAATAATAAAATGCATTTTTAATATCTGTTGGTTTAAAAATAAGCTGTTATTGGTGATATTGACATAATTAATATCAAGTAAAAAGTTAGTTAGGATATATTATCTCTAATATACATCTTGTCTATTATTCTGATATAATTTTATAAAATGATTCCTAGGTATCATCTCTCTGTATCTGAATGTAAGTATCACGCAGGAAAAGATACGGAAGGAGAGAAATTGCGATAAGACGGAAACGGCACGAGCGAAATCTCCGCGATCGTGGAAAAACGATATAATATATATTTTAGGAGAAGAGAGATTGTGTTTCCACGATCGTTACGGGAAGGATATAGCGACGGGGATGAAAATCGTGCCACGTGGCCCGCGGGTACTCCAGGAAGAACAAGGGGAGAACTTGGACTAGCATTACCGGCCCCGGCCCTGGCGAACGTGAGTTACCTTTACTGCGTTTGCTATTCTCCATTGTGCATGACTACGATACGGGACCGTGTAGGGGAGGCTGCGAGAGAGATCGCATGAGTCATACGAAGGCGAGCTTCGTTCACATTGGCGTAGTATGCACATCTTTCCGAAGGGTAAGTCCTGTATTCCGAAATATATAACGACATTTCATTCGCAACTTATCTTTTTCATCATTCCTTAATATTGTTCCGTTCGTTCCTAGCACGTATTTAGTATATTTAGTACGCAAAATATTCAACTAAAATAATATGATTTTTTTTTACTTGTTAATATATGAATTGAAAATTATCTCAATTAAATATGTTTGAGATGTTTTCCGCATAAAAAAAGCGGTAAAAAAAGTACTTAAGAATAGAAAATTGAGAGAATGAAAAAACATTATTAAAGGACTCTCAGTTGCATAAAATATATAATGAAAATGATAAGAAAATAATATTCGTAGAAACATATTTTATAAATTAAATGAAATTTGATAACATAATTTTATTAATTGTATATTATACAGATTAATAATATTATATTAATAAAATATTATTCTATCTCTACTTTATTTACATTCTATATAATTATTGTTATACTTTGAAAGATGATATAGAAACTTTTTTTTTGGCAAATATAAAAATAGTTAGATATTTTTGATTGAAAGATAAAATAAAAATTCTATCTTGTTTTCATCTTCTTTTCTTCTTCTTGTTAGAATATAATCTTTTTTATAATATTTTAATATAAATAATACTTGTCTCTTTATATTTATCTATCTTTCTCTCTCTCTTTTTTTCTTTCTTTCGGCACTTATATAGAAAGCAATATTTTCCGTGAAAGAAAGAATAGTAAAATGTCTTAATTAACTTGAAGACAATTATTTCCACGCAATAATATACCATGAATATAATCTAAATATTTGTGCAAATCGGAGAAATAGTTAAATGGATTAATTAAATCAACTTTAAATTAGCCAAGGAAGAGTTCTACAGCGATAAGTATATCTATACGGATACACGAAAATGATTTCTAATTTTATTCGTGATTCGTGGCATACAATTAATCGAAATGACAACAATCTCGAAATCATCGATCCACTATAATAATCGTAGAAAAGAATTCGTCGCGACACGTCGCGTACCTACGTCATTGCGCCGGTCAATGCATCAATCCGGTCTGCATCTGTATGTATTTACGCTTGGGTGGGGACGAGGGGGTGGACGGGACGGGGGGAAACCCCTATGTGACATCATCCCCCACGCGGGCGCGCGCCCGCTTCGTTTCGCTGGCTGACTTCTGTCGCCTAACTCCAAAACACCCCTGGACCCTGCCACCTCCCTTTACCTTTAATCTTTATCAATCCATCCAGCCGAGTCGACGAATCGAACGCACGAACATGCACGAGACGGGACGCACGAGATGCGGACGCCACCGCGTATTATTCACGGCCGATAGCGCCTTCATCCCCTCCTCCCCCTTCGCCGCTTGATCCGTCCATATCTTTCACCGAGTTTCACCCTCTCTTCATTCTCATTTTGTTTCGCCCGTATGTACCCTTCGTACTCTCGTATCCTAAAGTCCTAAACAGTTCGACGAATGGGAATGCACGAATTGTTAATTGCGAGACGCAGATATCAGTTTTTTTCTTATTCTCTTTTCGCCCCATTCCCTCCACACGTTCCGATCTATATTCTATCTATTTATTAACGATATTAATGTTAATATTAGCAATCCCAGACAGAACAAAAATATAGCAAAGAGCATCTTAAAAATATCTAAAAACTGATAAGATGTTTCTTAAATCTTTTTAGATTTCGTCAACAAGTCGTTTTTTTAAACGTCTTTTAGGAATATACTGTCCGGGATATTAATAATGACAATTAAGCGTTTTTGTCTTATTTCTAACAATAAGTAGATATTTTTCATCATCGGTCTCGTAATTTAATAGTTTATCAATTGTATGCTTTTTGTATATATGCATCATATATTTTTAATTAAAAACGAGTTGGTCGAAAATTTAATTTGGATTAAACCCAGTCTAATATATATATATATATATATATGATAAAATATTATATGTAAAAAGTATTTTTATTTGTATATTATATATATTTACACTCACCATCTAAAGGCCAATTTTACCAAGTCCGGTTAGAAGGTTAGATGAATCGACGGTTAAAATTAGCAAGGTGGCCAACAGAAAATAGAGATTAAGAAAAAGCAAGCATTCATATCATTTTAGGTAACCACTGAAATTAGCCCTAAAAGAGAAACAGAGTTTTTCTTTCTTCATTGCGTCATCTTTAATACACTATATATTAATTGTCAAGTTAATATTTCGTTTATATGAACAGGCTTCTATATATGTATATATATATATATTTTTGAAAGAAATAGAAATTTTTCTGTGATAGCTAATCTCTCCGTAAACAAATTACGTTCAAACATTTACGAAGAATTGATTGTAGATGGCAGTATCATCGCAGTTTCATGTTTTTAACCAAACTTTCCGCTCTTCTCGTTTTTCCTCATTGTTAAAAGGAGACAGTTAAACGGTGATGTTTGCTTGTACTGGAAATTTTGTGGCGCCAATCGCGCTATTTTCTAATTTTACGTAATTTGTTTAATTATTTTCGAAGATGCCAGCGTTTTTGAAGCATATCGAAGTTGAGAACTTTAAATCTTATAAAGGAAAGCTTATTATCGGGCCATTGAAATCCTTTACGGCAGTTGTTGGCCCCAATGGATCTGGTAGGTTATTAATCTGTGTATCAACAATAAGCGCATTTAGGCGAACGAAACAGTTATGGAATCATTAAACAATAATTATCTGTATGATTACCGATACCTATAGATCTATTGAATCAGATCAGCGTTTTCGGAAATCCCATAACGGTTGTATTTCGTTAAAATTATGATGATATTTTATCCTATATATGTGCGTGAAATTTGACAAGCTTTGTATGAATTGTCACGAATTCTTATTGTATGTTATATAGGAAAGTCTAACTTTATGGATGCTATAAGTTTTGTTATGGGTGAGAAAACTAGCAGCTTGCGAGTCAAGAGATTCAGTGAACTCATTCATGGTGCATCTATTGGGATGCCAGTAGCACGAAGGTATAATTTCACATACAATACTAATATTTATATTAATTTAAAGATATACATTACGGGCTTACATTAATCTAAGCATTTCTTTGAATTGTATATATAAAAATTTGTAAACTTTTCTTGTTGAATATAGCGCCTCAGTAACAGCTGTATTTGAATTGGAAGATGGAACTGAGAAAAGTTTTATGCGTTCTGTGCAAGGTTCTTCTTCTGAACACAGAATAAATAATGTTGTAAGTCTCACGCTTGGATATATCCTTACATACACATAATTAAAGATTTTCAAAATATTTTTTGTCACAGCTTGTTAGCAGCCAAGGATATCTTAGCGAATTGGAGCAGCTTGGTATTAATGTTAAGGCAAAGAATTTTCTAGTATTCCAAGGCGCAGTTGAATCTATAGCTATGAAAAACCCAAAAGAGCGCACTGCTTTGTTTGAGGAGATTAGTAATTCTGGTGCATTGAAAGCAGAATACGAAAGGTAAGTTTCCCTCTCTAAATGTCATTATATGATATATTATATAATTATATAAAATTATAATATGATGATGTGATTGTAAATAATAAAAGTAAAATTTTAGATTAAGAACAGAAATGTTGAAAGCTGAAGAAGAAACTCAATTTTCATATCAGAAAAAGAAAGGAATTGCTGCTGAAAGAAAAGAGGCAAAGTTAGAAAAAGAGGAGGCTGAAAAATATCAACGTCTTAAGGAAGAATATGTATGTTTAATTTTAATATAATATTTAATATATTTTATAACAGGGAGAAATTATAAAGATATATATATTCTCTCTCTCTCTCTCTCTCTCTCTCTCTCTCTCTCTCTCTCTCTCTCTCTCTCTCTCTTATGTGTTTATATAATTATTAACAATAACAATTTATCTTTTGTTTTTAGGTGGAAAAACAAGTAGAGTTGCAACTATTTCGATTATTCCACAATGAGAAGGGTACTGAAAATTTTGAAGTTTCTCAAAAGAAGAAACAACACGAGATTGAAAAAATTGAAAAAAAGAAAGAGAAAGCTGAGGAGTTACTGAAAGAAAAGAAAAAGGATGCTGGTAAATTGGGGAGAGATCTTGCTAAGATAGAACAGGATATTCGAGAGGTGGAAGTGGAAATTACAAAAAAGAGACCGACTTTTATCAAAGCCAAGGAACGAGTCGCACATATGCAAAAAAAGGTGGAATCTGCCCGTAAATCTTTGGCTCAAGCGCGTATTGCAGACGAGGCTCATAAGAAAGACATACACGAACTGCAGGAAGAATTACGACAAGTAGAAGAAGCTAAAGCTGCTTATGAAGCGAGTATAGCAGGACAATCACAATTGCAAGGAAGGGATGTGCAATTGGAAGATGAACAGGTATATAGTATGAATTGCACGTCTCTTGCATAATATATAATTTATGCAGCTATATTATTAATAAAATACTTTTTTTTTCTAAATTTATGTATATATAATTCAATTTATATGAAAATATAAATTTTTAATTAATAAATAAAATAATTTAGGTACAAGAATATAATCGCTTAAAAGAAGAAGCTGGTAAACAATCCGCGAGATATCTTCAACTTCTTGATTCAATCAATCGCGAACAAAAATCGGATCAAGACAGACTCGACAACGAAGGTAGAAAGAAGACTGAGATTGAGAATAAGCATAAACAGAAGGGTCATATGCGCGACGAGGCTCTCAAACGAGTAGAAAAGTTGGAGGAGCACATAAGAACGTCGGAGGCTGCGTTAGAGGATCAGAAGAAACTTAGAGCTGATCTACAATCTGATGTGGGCACATCGAAAGATAAGATCCAAAATTTACAGCGGGAATTGGAAAGCATCTCGGAGCAACTTGGTGATGCTAAAGTTGATAAACATGAAGTATCCAGAACCAAGAAAAAGACGGAAATTGTGGAGAATTTTAAGCGTCTGTTCCCAGGAGTGGTGCGTTTCTCTCTCTCCTCAATATCTGTAAGTAGAAACAAAAGAATTATTTTTCCTTTTTTCCAGTACGATCGCATGTATAACATGTGCGAACCAATACACAAACGATACAATGTTGCAATTACGAAAGTACTTGGCAAATACATGGAGGCTATTGTAGTAGATACTGAGAAAACGGCTAGACAATGTATCCAATATTTAAAAGAACAGTACCTTGAACCGGAAACATTTCTTCCACTTGATTATATCCAAGCTAAGCCACTAAAAGAACGTCTTCGGTAAATAAATTAAATAAACCTTTATTACATAGAGTCTTACAACGATAAAAATAATACGAAAATACTATTTTTATATTGTCTAATCATTTTGTATGAATCTTGCAATGACAATTATGCTATTTTGCAGTAATATACAAGAACCTAAAAATGTGAAACTGCTATACGATGTATTGCATTTTTCTCCAAAGGATATTGATAGAGCAGTCCTTTTTGCAACTAATAATGCTCTTGTATGTGAGACACCAGAAGATGCAAATAAAGTAGCATACGAAATGGACAAGAAAACTAGATATGATGTAAATATATATATGATATTGGCTTGTAAATAAAAAAATAATAATGTTGTGAAAAATACATAATGTATATGTTGAAATATTTATAGTGCGTCGCATTAGACGGTACGTTTTATCAAAAAGCGGGAATAATATCTGGTGGCAGTTTGGATCTCGCAAAGAAAGCAAAGAGATGGGATGAGAAACAAATGTCTCAATTGAAGGCTCAAAAGGTAATGCGGGTGGTTTTTTATATATATATATGTTATAGGGATACAAATATTTTAATTTACAGGAAAAATTAACGGAAGAACTGAGAGAATCTTTGAAAAAATCGCGCAAAGAATCTGAATTGAATACAGTTGAATCTCAAATACGTGGTTTAGAAACTCGTCTAAAATATAACAAAAGCGATTTATCTGCAACAGTAAGCATTACATACTGTATTGTTTATAAAGAGTATACTTATTTAAAAATTCATTGATGAAAATTTAAAAAGATATCATTGAAATTAAAAGATACATTTATCAAATTTTTATTGTAGCAAAAACAAATTACGGATCTTGAGGTGGAGTTAGATGGTCTACAAAACGAATTAAACATGTTTGGTGTAAGTTGTGACACATTTTACACACACACACACTATATAAATGCATATTCGAAATAAAAATATTTCATTATTTTTTAAATCGCTTATATGTAGCCTGCAATAGCTGCTATTGAAAAAACCATGACTGAAAGGGATCAAGAAATACAAAATATTAAAGAAAAAATGAACAATGTTGAAGATGATGTATTTGCTAGTTTTTGTGAGCAGATAGGAGTTTCAAATATCCGTCAATATGAAGAAAGAGAATTGAGGTATAACGAAAGAGCTATATGTCATTGAAGAGTTATATTATCTTACATTTATATGCTAAAATCGAATATATACTATTACTCTAGATCACAACAAGAAAGAGCAAAGAAGCGATTGGAGTTCGACAATCAATGCAATCGTATTTATAATCAATTAGATTTTGAGAAGCAACGTGACACAGAAAGTATGTATTATTCAAATATTTTATGTAAAATTTCATATATCATGAATTTGTTCATTCTCACACTCTTACATAAAGAAGTTTTTTTTATCTCGTACAATCTCTGTACGATGTTATCGTACATTAACTATGTTATTAGCTTTTGTATTATTTAATATTATTTATAATGCAGGCAATGTTTTGCGATGGGAACGAGCGGTTCAAGATGCAGAAGATAAACTTGAATCCGCAAAACAAACAGAACTGAATCAAAAAGCGGAAATCGATCATGATGAGCAGCAAATGGAGCAGTTAAAATCATCTCGTAATGCAAAGAAGATGGAGGTTGATCAGAAGGAAGATGAAATCGGTAAAGCGAGACGTGAAGTAGGAGCAATCGCGAAAGATATTCAGGCAGCTCAGAAGCAGCTTAACGCGATTGAAACAAAAATTGAACAGAAAAAAGCCGAACGACATGCTATCCTCATGCAATGCAAGGTTTGTTGAGTGTACTTGATATGAAATGATTATCTTATTGTATATTATATAACTACAGTATATATATTATTTTAAATTACTAAATGTGTATTTTTAACAATATATTCAGATGGAAGATATTGCAATACCTATGTTGCATGGAAATATGGAAGATATAGCAGGTGAAACAAGTACGACAAATGGTAATGAAACCAATACTGATTCATCAATTAGCACACAGCAACAATACGAACGTGAAAGGAGGATTACTATAGATTACGCACTTTTGCCGGAAAATTTGAAGGATATTGAAGAAGAAGATATAAAAAAGACAACTGATAAGTTGACGAAAATAATTAATGATTTGCAAAATACGATACAGCGCATACAAGCTCCAAATATGAAGGTTTGCAAAAACTTATATATTGAATATGACATTAATAAATATAAAAAATTTTACAATATAGAAATATTCTTCCTTTCTCTCTTATAGGCAATTCAAAAATTATACTTGGCAAAGGAAAAGCTACAAGAAACTAATGAAGAATTTGAACAGTCTCGCAAGAAGGCAAAGAAAGCAAAGACACAATTCGAGAAAATAAAAAAAGAACGACATGATAGATTCATGGCATGTTTCGAACATGTAGCGAACGAGATTGACCCTATTTATAAAGTTTGTAGATTAATGAATTTGTATAGAAGTATTTATATATAACTTTTCTTTTTTCTCATTTATAATGATTGTTTCAGAGTCTAGCAAAGAATCAATCTGCACAGGCATTCCTTGGACCAGAAAATCCTGAAGAACCTTACTTGGATGGCATTAATTATAATTGCGTGGCTCCAGGCAAACGCTTTCAACCTATGTCCAATCTATCTGGTGGAGAAAAAACAGTCGCGGCATTAGCTCTATTATTTGCAATTCATAGGTTATATTTATATTTTAAATATACAAAATTAAATAAATTAATGGTACAATTCGAACATATAATTAATATTTATTCTTATTTGTTCATATTTAGCTTCCAACCTGCGCCATTTTTTGTCTTGGACGAAATCGATGCGGCTCTCGATAATACTAACATAGGAAAAGTGGCGAGTTACATTCGTGACAAAACGACTTCACTACAGACGATCGTTATATCATTGAAAGAGGAATTTTATTCGCACGCAGATGCTCTTATTGGAATTTGTCCAGACGTACGTAAATTATGCGATTATATGAATTATATGTCATATATATATATATATATATATATATATATATATATATATATATATATATTATTTATTTATATTTATTTTTCGTCTATTGCTGATTATAAGATTTTTACTTGCATTTCAGGTAGGCGAATGTTTGGAAAGCAAAGTGTTAACACTCGATTTAACTACATATCCTACGCACATTAATTAACTCATAAACAGTTATTAATTTAAGAAAGATTGTTGTTGTCTTTTTTTATATCTTTGTGATGGATAACCTTTAATTGTGTTGTGGGAGAAAAATGAATATTAATACGCAAAATGCTAATTATTATTATTGTATTTCTAGATTTATTTTATTCACATTCATGATACTATTTTGAGATCACTGCAAGACCGTAGTATCATACTTTTAATAGATTAGGTAATATCTTTTTTTCAATGTAAATCAGAATAGGAGTGAGAGTAATTGCAAATATGACAATTATAACTTATGTTGTGATTAATGTAAATAACTTTTAAAAAAACTTGACTTTAATAAAATCTTACGAATGAAGTTCTAAATTTGCAAATATAAGATTTATTTCAATGCGCATTCTTGAATGCACCATTAATCATGATATAATATATATTTTATACTAAGAAATATGAAAGAGTAACCAAATAGCATACAGGCAAATTCTGTAAGGCTTAACCGGCCATATAGGAGAGAAGAAGAAAAGTAATAAGAAAGTAAATCTCAAGTATAGTAATTGTTCATTGTTAATATCTTATAAATGATAATTTATTTGTTATATTATATTGTAACTCGTTTATTTAAGATATATATACGTGCTCGTGTGTGTGTGTGTGTGTGTGTGTGTGTGTGTGTAAAATTTTATTATTATAATTGCTCTGTTGAATCCAAAGTAAGTAAGCGAATACAAGTAAATTATAACAAACGAATATATATATATATATGTATATATATCGAGTTTAAAAGAAAGTTGTAAATTATTAATTTTTTTTTAATGTTTCTTTTTTAGATAATTTTTATAAAATTTGGACTTAGTCGTTTTATACTGGTTACTATTTTATATTTAAATAACGGCGCGATAATTAGCTTGGAATATAATTTCACTTCATTTATCGATTGATAACCAATCAGAACGGTAAGTTCAGAGGCGTTTCTGTTTTTCAATTGTTCAATCAAATAATTCAAATTTAAGACCGTTAGAAGATTTATAGACTTTAACGGACTTGCAATTGTCGTCCACTTTCATCCACTGTGCTTTTCGTGATCGATAAAATGCCGACTTCTTTGAAAGTTATTACGCTTTTCAATTTTAAATCGTTTAAAGGCAAAATAGTAATCGATAATATCCAGCCTTTTACGGCTATTATCGGTCCGAATGGATCCGGTAAGATTTTTTATGATACTCTACAACCTCCAATTTACTTAATCAAGAAAAATATTATTTCTCTATATTTTTTTAGTTCTTCTTTCTTATTTTTTTTTTTCATTTTTGCAAGATAAATAAAATTAATACAATCTAAATTCAATTAAAATCTTTGAAATAAATTTAAATTTTTTATTTTTTTTCTCTTTTAATATATATATATATATATATATATTTTTGCTTTTTTTACTTCTATTTTTATATATTTCAATCAAAATGTGTAAATATTTTATATATGTATTTTAGGAAAAACAAATATTATGGATGCTATAAGTTTTGTATTAGGGGGGAAGTTAAGTGCTTTGCGTGTTAAACACCTCAATGAACTTGTACATGGAGCTTTCACGGGGAAGCCAGCAATAGAAGGGTATTAAAGATGTACTTTCTTTATGCTTTAATTTATTTTTTATCATATTTAATGTTTGATATTTATGCTATAGTGCTTATGTAACAATAATATTTTTAACGGGAGACCAAAACCAAGAAAAAAGTTATACAAGATCAATACGAGAGAAAGGCAGTCAGTACGAAATAGATAATAAGGTAAAAATTCTGTTTTTGCACAATTTTTTAAAAATTATTCTTTTCTGAATATACTAATTAATTTATGATCGATTTTATTACGTAGATTGTTACCAGAGACTTTTATATGACTGAATTGAAAGAATTTGGCTTGGACATAAACGCAGGGAACTTTTTGATACCTCAGGGCTATATACAATATTTTGCAACAATAAACATGTCAAAAGAATTGACTGTCATGTTTGAAGAAATTAGTGGTTCCAATGTATACAAAGCAGAATATGAAAGGTATACACTTTTATTTTAATAAATTATACAAATTTATTTACAAGTTTGAAAAAAATTTACTAGACTTTAATGTTATTACAGATTACAATCAGAACTCTTGAAAGTAAATCAGGAGATACATTTTGCGTATCAAACAAAAAAAGAGCAATTAAGAAGAAAGAAATCTGCTATAATAGAAAAGACAGAAGCAGAAAAATATTTACAGTTGCAAAAACAATATGTATATCTCACATCTATTTCTAATCTATATAATGATCTTTTTAGAAGTTATTGTTTGTATCTGTTTTCTTATTTGGTTATAAAATAATTTTTAAATGTTATAGATGGAAGAAAAATTAAAATTTCAATTAATTCAATTGATTTTCATGAAAAAAGTAATTGAACTTTTACAAAATGAGCAAAAAGAAATCAAACTAAATGTAGATGAGCATTTGCAGTACAAGAAAACTGAAATGACTTTATTAAAACGTACTAAATTAAAAGTTAAATCATTATCTGATTTATTGAATGAAATTGAAGAAAACATCATAGAACTTAAAGATAATATTCGAAAAAAGAAGGGAGAATATACTAATCTTAAGAATCATATTGAATATTGGGAAAAAAAATGTAACGACGCTCGCACGTCTCTGGCTAGTGCGATAAAAGCGCGTGATAATTATGACAAAGTTATCCAAGAATTAAAAAATGACTTTGAAACATTAAAAGAATTATTAGAAGAAATAGCATCATCAGAGAATGATATTGTAGAGCTCCGTAATTCTCAGGTGTTATATTATTACAATATATAAAATATTTTAGAAGTACACATGAAATTTTGAATCTCTTATATTTTTTTTATACTGCTACATAAACTTCTAACTGATATAAAAACAATTTATTTAAGGTTAATCGTTATATGATTTTAAAGACTGAAGTTGAGAATCAAGCAAAAGATTTTATAAACCGTATAAATGATTTGATGCATGATCGGCAAACTTATCAATATAAACTTGATAATGAAAATAGGATTAAAGAGGAATTGGAAAATAAAGTAAAAATTGAAACAATAAGAAAAGAACACCTCATAAAGCAAGTTAAAGATTTACAAAAAAATAAATCAAATTTAATGGAAAAAAATGAGGAAAGGCAAAGGTTAGAGAAGGAAATTAGGGAAACACAGGAGAAGTCTTTAAAATTAAAAAACGATATTGCAAGGATTTCAGAGAAACTTGCCGAAGCTGATATAAATAATGACATTATTTCACAGCAGAACAAGAAAGCTGAAATAATAAAAAATTTAAAAGAATCTTTTCCTGGCGTGGTATAATTTTTATCAATCAGAATTTTGATAGTATTATTACGATAATAACTATTTTTTAAAAGAAATCGGGCAATATATGTATTTTACTTTATAGTACGATCGCTTAGCTAATCTTTGCAAGCCTATTCATTCTCGTTATAATATTGCGGTAACAAAAGTTTTTGGTTGGAATATGGATGCCATTGTCGTTGATACTGAACATACAGCAAAGCGATGCATTGGTTTTCTAAAGCAGCACAAAATAGGCGTTGAAAAATTCTTACCGCTTGATTCAATAAAAGTGAAACCTATAAATGATAGATTACGGTAAATTAATAAGAGCTAAAGGATACATTTTATTGATATATATATGTGATAATAATATAATGTAATATTATTTTATAGTAGTGTATTAGAACAGACGAATAGTAAATTGTTATATGATGTACTGAAGTTATTATGTATGGAAATAGACAAGGCAGTTTTATATGTCACTAAAAACACTTTAGTTTGCGGGACTGCTGAAGATGCAAGAAAAATGGCATTTGAAAGTGATTGTCATTATAATGTAATAATAATTTATGGTTAAAATAATCTGTATTTATTATATTATTACATTTTGATATATATATATATATATATATATATATATATATATATATATATATTTGTATAATATTATGTTTCAGTGTGTTTCATTAGATGGATGTTCTTTTCATAGAAGTGGTATTATATCTGGAGGATTGACAGCTCTTACTATAAGAGCAAACCAATGGGAAAATATACAATCTTTATCTGTACTGAAAGAACAAAAGGTTGCAGATTTTTTACAAAATTTGTATAAAAAAATATAATGTATATTATATATATGTATGATTTTAGATGCAATTCAAGCAAGAATTAATAAATTTGCCTAACATTTCTCGTATGCAATCTGATTTTGATATAATTAATAAAAATCAACTTACTGTTGAAATGGAAGTTATTGAGAAGGATATAAAAGACATTGTAAGTATATAATTTTGTGTGCATACATGCATATATGTATATAAGATGTAGAAAAATATTTTATATTATATAGTTTTTAATAGACATTTTATTCAAATAATATACAATACAAAGCTAGTTTGTGTTTTTATAGACAGAAGAAATTAAAATACATGATATAAAATTAAACGATCTCCATAAAGAACTAAGTTTACAAGATGTATGTATACTTTACGTATCATTATTTTTTAAAATTTTTTGTTATAAGCTACATAATAGAAAAATTATTAATTATCTTACATATAATTTCTAGAAGGCAATATCGAAAATTCAACATGATATGCAGAAAAAAGATGAAACGATTAAAATCATAGAGCAAAATATTAATGAAATTAAAAACAGAGTTTTCGTTGATTTTTGTGAAGAAGTTAATGTGCCAGATATTACCAATTATGAACAGAATTTATGGTATGTTTAATCTTTAAATTTTATATGTGTATGTATATATATATAAAAAAATTTATATTATTTTTTTAGCGTATATAAAGAGCAGTTAAACAAGCAAATGGAATATATAAACCGAAAAAATTATATTGACAATCAATTGAAGTTTGAAAAGGATTCCGAGAACGTTAAAAGAGTTGAATTTGAAAGTAAATTTGCGAATTGTATTTGTTAATGTATCATTTTTAAACATTACTATTTTTATATATGTATATGTCAATTTTACGTGAATAGAAAAAATTTGGAGGTGGGAGGACAAATTGAAGCAAGCTAATGAAGAATATGAAAAAGCGTACAAGGAAGAAAAAAATATAAAAACTGCTATTGAACAGGAAGAAACGAAAATGTTAGAGTTACAAAACAATTATAGAACTCAAAAAAAGGATTTAGAGGATGTAAAAAAAAAATTGGTTCAATGCGGATCACGATGTGGCGTTATCTCAAAATCATATTTAGAAAATCAAAAGGCATACATGGCTATACAGAGTAAAATAGAACAAAAAAAAGCAAAATGTGAAACTATACTTAAAGAATGCAAGGTTAGCAAATTTCTAAAAGAGATATCTACTTTAAAAGATCTGTAAATATTAAATATCGAACATCGATTTTTGGTCAATGCTTTTAACAATTTGTTTTGCTTTATACAATTGTTTTCATAGCTAGAAGACATTACTATTCCAATATTATCAGAGACAGTACATGAAAGCAGTTCAAATTCAAATTTAAGTACAGAATCATTGAATGTTTGGGACATAATAATGAATATTGATTTCTCACAAATTTCCGAACATATCCGTAATAGTACAACAGATTTGGAAAATATTATTGACCAATCTAAAATGAAACTTACAGAGATTCAGGATGAACTTAAAACCTTACAAAAACCGAATCTTAAGGTATAAAAGTTTTGTATAATATATATTTGTATTTGATATGATTTTATGAATCAATCTCATATATGAATTTGACAATGTTTAGGCTCATGAAAAGGTCGATTTGATAATACAGCAGATAAAAGATATAAATAAGAAACATAAAGAATTACGCATAAAATCTAATAATATAGGCAAACAGTTCGAGAAGGTTAAAGCAAAAAGACACAAACTGTTTTCGGATTGTCTGGAATGTATTACTGCAGAAATAGATTCTATATACAAAGTAATTATTTTTACGCTTCTTATGATTCCATTTATTAAATAAGGTGTATTTTTATATACATATTATAAATATATTATTTATTTTCTATGCAGAACTTGGCTAATGATGTGTCGGTTCAAGCATTCATTATACCAGAAAATCCCGAGGAGCCGTACGCAAGCGGTATAAATTATAATTGCATACCATCGTCTAAACGTTTTCAGCCATTACAATATCTATCCGATGGGGAAAAATCAATTGCTAACTTGGCGCTTCTATTTGCAATTTTACGGTATATCTTAATTTTATATTAACGAAATGTTTTATGTACATGTTTTCAATGATACGTGTTTCAATGATAACATCCGAAATTCGAGCTACTTCGAAGAAAGTAATCGCAAATACCTTTTCATTTACAGTTATAAACCAATACCATTTTTCATTATGGATGAAAGTGATGCGGTATTAGATAATGTAAATATTAACAAGCTTATTCGCTTCATTCGATCCGAAACGAATAATATGCAAATTATCGTGATAACTTTAAACAAACGTCTGGCTTCACATGCCGACATACTTATAGGAGTTACCACTCAAGTAAGTTGATAATCTACATGTTAACTTTCATCTACATTTAACTTTCTACGACAGTCTATTTTATTGTTAATTTTAGCCTAAGACAAAGTGCACTGAGAGCATGATATTCGCCATGCCACTATTGAAAAAACATTAAAAATACAAGAAGTTAGATAGTTTTGCTATCTGCGATAAAATAATTTAAAAAGTATCTTTTTGGTACATATAATTATTGTAGATAAGATTTTCTTTTAAATTATTATATGTGTCTCATGTGTAAACATGTGTGCGCACACATAATTATTTCACTTATTATTTTTTGCTATTCTTTGAAACGCTAATGCACATATTTGGTGTCACAAATCATCGTAATATTTTTTTTATTATATATTATTTATTTCATAATTATTTTAATCTGACTCTAATAATTATTAATTAGATATTAAATATAGAGATTTTATGAATAAAATAACCGTCCCGTTTTAAACAAATCTCTGTATTTAAAAGGTACAATATAATATATAAGAATTATGAATCGTTTAAGTAAGTTAGGTTTAATTTATGTATTATCTATCTTTGATCTATGGAATCTGTGTACAATGTTACTTCATTAATTGCAGTTTTTAAAATAATTTTATTAAATTTAATTTGTATTTCATGAAAATTAAATAATATATGTAATAAGCATAACACATTTGTTATATTGTAATAAAATATAAAGTATTGTTTAAAGTTGTGTAAAAGATACTTTTGTTTATTCTATACTGTAGATAAATATAATATAATATATTATTTGCATATATCTCTTTCTAAAAAACTTTTTATGACAACATATGCATGCGCGTGCATATGAAGGATTTTATTACAATATTTATAGTAATTACTGCTATAGTGCTATGCTTGGATTAATATAATACAAATGTACTTGGATCTGTAGTACTCGTCAACGCGTGTATGACGCATTCATTTTAATTATAACTATCAAAGACGAAAATGATAATGTAGATGCACTAATTAAAGTATTACATTGGCTGAAACGCTGATGCACTATTCAGTGAAATAAAAAATATATACTAATCGTATTAATTATTCTTTTAATCATTATTTTAATCAATATAATTAATATAATGATTAATTTAAGTGTATGTACATTTACATATTTTGACCGATATAAAGCATTTAGTATATTTCCAAAACTGAAAAGTTTTGCTTACCAAAAGATATAAAAAGATTCCTAGCAATACAATGACAAAACGGTTCTTCGTACGGCAAACCGTTTTATATAATTATTATACTTGATATCATCGGCATACATATAGAACATATAAGCAGTTATATATAGTTGTTCAGATTTTTACTTAAAGGATTTAACGTACAGATGCCGAAATTCTGTAAAAAAAAAAAAAAAAAAAAAAAAAAAAAAAAAAAAAAAAAAAAAACCCGGAAAAATGAATATACTCGCATAAATGTACTATAATTACTTTAATCGTCTTTCTGGATCAAATTGACACAAAAGAAAAGAAAAATTCAGATTTTTTATTGTTGAAGAAAGTATAATGAAATTGAGTCAAGTCAAAGAGATTCATGTGTATACTCTCTCAAAACACATTATAAAATCAGTTTAAGATATATATATATATATATATATATATATATATATTTTCAATTGGATGTCAATGCGAATTCTACATCGAAATTGTGCCGATTGCATTGTCCTGTTTGCTTACATTAAATATAGTAGCAATTCTGATTTATAACTGCTAGTAACGAACGAAGGCGGCGTGGGTCAATGCAGTCTATTACGGCTAACGCCTTGTAAAGTAAGACACACGCTCGGAGAATGCGGCCAAAATGATGTGTGTCTAATAAACTTATTAAGGAAACGGCAGCGTATCGAGTACTTCTGACGCTAACTGATAAAAACTATACGGAACGCTTATTGCAAAGTAGGTCGTTACAATTCGTTGATAGATCAGATGCATATTTGACATAAGGATGCGTATGAGATGATCGAAGCAAAATATAGCTAAAAATCATATTGTGTCAAAAGTTTCACAAGATTGTAAGTGTTCTAAAATTTATTTTTTGATTCTCTGATTTAATAAAATTAAAGAAGAATATCTTAATAAGAAATTAAATATATTTTAATTCTTATAGATGATAAATCTTTTATTTCAGAATAAGATATAATTTTTTTTTGTAAATTTTTAGAAATTTGTTTAATACATTTTTGCTTCCGTAACATTTAGCAATTCGCTTAGAGAGATTGCAGTGATCCATCCAGAATAACTAATTATTTATTAGCAGCAAATCAAGATAAATCATACAATTAGAAATTAACACTCGTAAGAGTCAAATTTACTGTACAAAAATATAAATAACGAATAAATTTTGTTTGTATCATTTTCTGCATCAAAATGGATACAAATTATGTTATGTAATTAAGTATCAAGATGCTTCAATTTGACACTTTGCAGAAAATTTATGTTTTAAAAAAAAAGTGAATATATAAAGGTGATGACATCGTGATGCATGTCGTATGCAACCCTTTAAGGTGATGATCTTCATTGTGACGCGTTGCCTCTAACGAATACGCGGAATAGTAATTCTATGCTGACAATACTGATACATGATTTTTCATAGACTTCCATGAATTGCTCGCAGTGACACTATTTAGCGATAATTATAAAGATATATAAGTATCAAGAAATATTTTAATCTTAGAGTAATAATAATCATTTCAAATTAATATTGAGTTTCAATTAACAATTTATTAATTATTAATATATTCTCTCTGTATTATTAACATCTGAAAAACTCTTAAAGTTATAAATATTTATTTGTATCTCTCAATACATTTTTCTGCCGAATTGTCGAAATTATAGATTTAATAAGATTAATAAAAGATAAATAAATTTAAATAAAATAAAATTTATTTCTGTAAAATTAAATATTTTTTAAGAGGAAGGATTGCTTTGAAATGATTATTGGATCACTTTTAACGATATAATTAAGATAAAAATATATATTCTTCTTCGTATTTTATTTCTTAAAATCCTTTATCATATTTTCTGACGACTAAATTTTCCTCTTGTTTTTCTTCCCTTCTCTATACTAAAATAAGAAATATCATTCATTAGCGTGAGCAAACGAGGAAGGAAACGAATAAGTATGTGGGCTCAGGAAAAGGGAACGAGGGGGTAGTTGCGGAATAAAGCGACGGCATCTAGTAGAACAGAGGATGATGACTTCCCCTACATCATGCAGAGCATCTGCTAAATAGATGATACGTCGGTTACCACGAGTCTAGTTGCCCTCAGCCTCTCGATAGAGGCGAATCGGGAGATTAGGATCTGCATTTTCTACGTTCTCCAGTAGAGTCTATATTCCACCCCTGCGGATAGAGAGACGCTGCTCGATGAGGCGGCAGATTCTAGAGCTGGTCACGGGACTCCTCGTGATCCAGCTGCTGCTGCTGCCAGATCAAGTAAACGCTGTGAGAAATCGGCCCAGGAAACAACGGTCCAGATCAGAGCAACCGCAGTCGCAGCAACCTGTTACCGATTACAATTACGATTATTATGAGAACTATGACGACTACGAAGAAAAGAACGGTGAGTGAAAAATTAGACGCGATAATTAAAAGAAAGAAAGAAAGAGTTGAAATTTTTCATCGTATTTTTAAAAAATAATACCTGTACATTTATTGCTCGTATACATAGGAGTACATATGGTTCGATAATACATGTTGACATATTTTTTTTATAATTACATTATTATTGCACCATAAAGAGTATAATATAACGAGAAAATTGCATAATATGCATATAATATAAGATGTCCGAGGAATATTTTAATTTGTTTTATGATTGAAATTAGAAGCAAAAAAACTAGAGGAATATTTTATATAAAAAGATTTATTAAAATATATTAATCTGGAAAATTAGAGAAATTTTTTTAAGATAATTCAGATTATATTACTTGAATAATATTAATTTATCAATCATTGTGGAACATTAATGTACAATGCAATTGATTCACGTTATATTATAAGATAAAAACGATGATAGACATAATAAAATAATTTTTTGACGATTATTTGTTGATTTCTCAGTATATTCTATGCCGTAGAGCCTCTTATTAAGAGATATCATGAAAAGCTACGAAATCTATTCTCTATAAATCTTACAATATATGTATGTATATATATGTACACTTTTTAAGCTTTCTCGTTATGCAATGTGATATGTAAAGTATGTAAAATCATTATTTTACTTAATAACAATATAATTTTTTCTATACAATCTACATAATAATAAGTTAAATATAAAATTTTATTTAATAAATTATAAAGAAAGAATTTTTATAGCATGTATCGTAAATGGAAAACAGGACAGTTGTTTCGAAATGCCGGAAGTCTTGTGCCAAAGATCAATCTCATTAAAACGTATAAAACAATTAATCGCTCGTGTTTTAATCAGAGCAATTCAATTAATATCATTCATTTCAATTTCACTTACGGTTAAGTATTTGGTTTAGCTTCCTTGTGGATAATAAAGCCGCTAAAACCTTACTATTCCGTATTTGCAAATGATATACGCATTATTGTTGCAATAATAAATCGACGATTAACATTAACAATTTTATATTTTTTCCAATTGAATAATAATAATAATAATAACAATATTATTTAATTGGTCAGAGACCACAACATTGTCACCTCCTGTGATACCATCATCAAGCATACAAGTTTCGGGTGAGCATGCGATTCATACTATATTATTTTAATTCGGGAAGAATTATTATGAAAATTAAAGAAATCGATGACATGTGTAATTATTGAATGTAGGATTGTCCACATCGTCGATAGAAAGTACAGTGTCTTCGTATAGACCAGAAAAACCTACAGATTTGCCAGCTCCAACGACAACTTTATTTTATAATCGTGGTAAGTGACAAATTAAGTATCTTTTATTATTATTGTGTTTAGAGAAACAGAGAAATATATATATATATATATATATATATATATATATATATATAATGTGATTGATAAATAATTAATGTTAAACGTAATTATTCTTGATATTAAAGGATGAAAGTCTGTATTAAATAAATCTATTTTTTTTATCATATATATTACAATATTATTTTCATATATTTGTATATTTTCGTATATTATAAAATTATACCTCTGAGATTACTTGTTTTACGTTTCCCTTCGCGCAAATAGAGCGTTAATTAAAAAGTAAATAAATAATTAAAATGAAATATTTTAATCGTATGTTTTCTGAGATCTGATTGATCGTTTACATTTTAGAGTTAGAGCAGACTAATGCCACACACGAAAAGGATCATTCAGTAAGTACAAAATAATTAATAATTAAACAATAAAATTGGATTTTGTGAGAAATAGTTTCTTTTCTTGTGTGTAGGTTCCGTCCACGGAAATTTTACCGGGTGAAAGTAACGTATACAGTTCTGTGGCAATACCTGGTCCACGAGTAAGTGATTGTTTGTAAAATTAGTTAATAAACAATTCTTCGGAAAATATTCACAAAGATTAACAAAAAGAAAATGTTTACAACAAAATAAGGGTGAACCTGGTCGACCTGGAGATGCTGGTCGTCCGGGTGATTCAGGATATCCTGGACAACCCGGAAATCCCGGGATTCCAGGACCACCTGGTCTTCCAGGAGTTGTACCTGATGTAAGAAATGTTTCTTTTTTAATTTAAAACCATTTTTATATTTTTTCTTTTATGTAACAAGAGAATTAGCGTGATTAGTGATGATTAATTAATTATTCGATGTATTCTATAAATCTCTTTTACATATATTATAATATATAATAATTTATTAATATAAAATATCGATTATATAACAGGTATCTCTATATTATCAACAATTGGCTTTGTCTCAAGCGAATCAAGATAAAGGCCCAACGGGTTCAGCTGCGTCATTGTATGGACCAGAAGCATATCCTTATATTCAAGCGCAAGTAGGCCCTATAGGTCCACGAGGTCCTCCAGGTAAGCTGGAATTATTTCAATTGTTTTACCTGAATAATTGTTTAATAAATGATCGTTGATTTTATATAAATAATGCTTATTTTGATGATTCTGTTTTATCTAAAAATACGTTTTTACTTAAAATCTTATTTATATACAATAGAAATTATATTTTCTTTATGTATTTATTTATAGGTCCAGCCGGTGCTCCAGGTCCTCAAGGTTTCCAAGGTACACGCGGTGAAGCTGGTGAACCGGGATCTCCAGCTTCTCCTGGTACGCCAGGTCCTCGAGGTTTACCAGGATTACCTGGAAAAGATGTAAGAGATTATCATATATAAAAATTCTTTATATACGAAAAATACTAAAAATATTGTAAAATATTTAACGACAGGGTACTAGTGGAGAAGATGGTGAAACCGGTCCGCCAGGATCACCTGGTACCGTAGGGCCACGTGGTCTTTCAGGTATGCCTGGACTTCCAGGAATAAAAGGCCATCGTGGTTTTCCGGGTCTAGACGGAGCAAAAGGTGAGCAAGGAATTTCTGGTGAAAAAGGATCTATAGGCACACCAGGATCAATGGGGCCGATAGGTCCAATGGTATGTAATAAATAATATTCTGGGAATGTACAAGAGAGCAAAGAGATTTAAAACAGAAAAAAAATTTTTTTATAGTCATGAAATAAATCTTCATGTTTAGTACATATTTAATACATATATGTACTAAATATATATTTAATGTTGAAGAGAGAAAGAGGAGGAGAGAAGA
Source organism: Polyergus mexicanus (assembly GCF_030449975.1). Lineage (NCBI taxonomy): Eukaryota > Metazoa > Arthropoda > Insecta > Hymenoptera > Formicidae > Polyergus > Polyergus mexicanus. Next base: position 4,974,244 of record NW_027223345.1, read on the forward strand.
GAAAAAGTAGAGACAGGGAACATATTGTTTTGCACAAATGTTATTATTAACGCAGGGTCCAGCGGGGCCGCGTGGTGAGAGGGGCAGAGAGGGTTCACCTGGCTCTCCTGGATTGAGAGGCCTTGATGGAATTGTGGGACCGCCCGGGCCACCCGTAAGTTAATTATTCGATTCACACACGAATAGTTAATATCTTGAAGAGATTTATTATAGCATCTATTTAAAGCAAAATTATAATACTTTTTGTTATTATAAATAAAGTATACAATTTGCACAATTTACTGCCTAAAATACAACATTAATATCATTTGCATATAGGGTGCTGTGGGTAAACTTGGCTCACCAGGTTTTCCAGGTATTCCTGGACTTAAGGGTGATCAAGGATCACCAGGACCGAAAGGAAGTCAGGGTTTGCAAGGCCCGCGAGGTGAGATACTTTCATTATCATCTATTAAAGACAAAGTTGCATATTTTCCTAATGTGTTCATATTTACTTTGAAGGAAAGCGATATTTATTTTCCTAATCCCTTAATTAATATTCCTAACAAAGGCGAAAGTGGTCGTCCTGGACAGCCTGGCGAAACAGGTTCGCAGGGTGCTAAGGGCAAGGATGGAAGTCCCGGCGAGAAAGGAGATACCGGAGCGATAGGATCGGTTGGTTTACCTGGACTTCCGGGTGCTTCAGGTCAACCCGGAGCATCGGGCAATCCTGGTATTCCTGGAGCCAAAGGAGCAGTTGTATGCATATTTAGAGTGCCGTTTATAAAATATATGAATTATGTTTTAAACTGTATATAAAATCTTGACGATATTTTTGCAGGGCTTTCCTGGTGAAAGGGGTTTTAAAGGCGATTCTGGCGTGAAAGGTGACACAGGAATGCAAGGTCCGCGGGGACTTCCGGGACCTCCTGGAAACGAAGGCAAGAGAGGCAACAGAGGAATGCGTGGATCGATTGGCGCCGCGGGACCTCCTGGAGAACGCGGTGCACCTGGGATGCGTGGGCTTCCTGGGCCGGATGGTCCTGTTGGACCTCATGGTATCCCTTGTTGTGTTGATTAGAACATATCATTAAATACATAAAAATATCTGCATAAACATTATTGTTATATAAAGATTATCAATTACAATAATAGTATAAGGTGAGAATATTATAATTATATATATTTTGTTATATATCATATTCATTGAAAAAGAATATTATAATAATAAAAAAAAATTAATTTCTTGAAAATAATACAAAAAAAGATAGAAGTCTGATTAGATTTACAAAACTGCAAATAAGATTTTAATTTATGATACAGTCTATAAGTTTTGTGAATAATGAATTAATTTATATAATTTTAGTTTTCAATGATCTTTTTGCCGTATTACATTTTTCTCAAAAATTCTGTGTTCACATTCTGTTTTCATATTCTCTCTTTTTCATACACATACACATAAAAATGCAATATAATAAATATAATAATTTTAAATAATTGTGATTAATAATTAAATAATTGTGGGTAAGGACAACCGGGTGATCGTGGTCCAGCAGGAGCTATTGGGCCGAAAGGATCCACTGGGGATCCCGGACGACCTGGACCGCCAGGATTACAAGTTTGTAGAAATATTTGAACATTACGGTTCGTGAAAAATATTATAATGTATAAACATTGGTTAAAAATTTCAGGGTTTGCGCGGTTTAATGGGTAGACCAGGAGCTTCTGGAAAACCGGGCAATCCTGGCGAACGTGGAATTCAAGGTGCAGATGGCAAGCCCGGAGAACAAGGTCCGCCTGGACCGCAAGGTCTATCAGGACCATTAGGAGTGCCAGGAGAGAGAGGATATCCCGTAATTAATATTATCGGTTTCTCGTAAATTAACGTGTGCGCGAAACTTTATATGGAAAATACATTTTTACAAATAGATGCAAAAATATAAAATATTTTCGTGCGCGTATTGAATTTTATGCAACACACAAGTATTGCGAGTATTAATATTAAATAATAAGATTAAAATGTGCAGATATTAATATCATATTCTGATTATATCTAATTAATTTTTCAAACTTTTATGTTACGTCAGGGAGAATCTGGAAAAGACGGTGAACCTGGCAATCCGGGGTCGCCCGGTCCAAGGGGAGATACTGGTAAAGAAGGACCTCCGGGAGTACAGGGCCCACCAGGTTCATCAGGAAACGACGGCACGCGTGGTTCTCCGGGTTCAATCGGGCCCAGAGGTTTTCAAGTACGTAGTTTAGAAATGTATTTACATTCTCGTGATGCGGAATATAAGCGAAATGCAAGATTTAACGTCTTAATAAATGCTTATGCATAGGGTCTTCCAGGCGCCACCGGTAATCCGGGTGTTTCAGGCAAGGACGGAGAACCGGGAGTACAAGGACCTCCCGGTCTGCCAGGATTAGTCGGCAACAGAGGTGAGCGAGGAATTCCGGGCGAAAGAGGACTTATGGGACTTCCAGGATCTATGGGTCCAAGAGGAGAAACCGGAGCTCAAGGCGTTGATGGTCTTACTGTAGGTTATTATCTCGCTTATTTTAATCATTCAAAGCTAGAATATTCCGTTATTTCTATCTTTATTCTTTTGATGTGGAAAGATTTAAGATAATGCAAAATTTTATATTTAAAATAAATTTACAAATTATTGACTTATTAATGCATTGTCTTTAAAAATCTCGTATGTTAGCATATGACAGAGCCAAAATAAATTTTATGTGTTGTATATAAAATGAGCGCGTTGCAACATTCACACACACACACACACATACACACACACACACACACACACACACACACACACACACAATATTTATATTATTTATTTTATTCAGGGATTACCAGGATCTAAAGGAGAAAAAGGAAATTTCGGTGCACCGGGATTGTTAGGACTTCCTGGTGCAAGAGGATTATCCGGAGAACCTGGTCAGAAAGGAGAGAGAGGAGCTTTCGGACCAGTTGGCCCTGAAGGTCTACCAGGTAATTTCTATATTTTATTTATGTAAAGTCTATAATATTTAAATTAATTTGCAAAATATTAATATCAATGTAACATAATAATTTAATTAATAAGAATTTATTAAAAGATCATCGATTTTTTTTTTCATTTAAATATTACAGGACACATTGGAGAACGTGGTTTACAGGGAGAAGTTGGACCTCCCGGCCCTCCCGGGGAACCAGCGGAACGAGGTGATCCGGGTCCACCTGGTCTCATTGGCGAACCCGGAGCACCTGGCAATCCAGGAGAGAGAGGTCTTCAAGGATTGCAAGGCTCGCCGGGTTTTCCAGGTCAACAAGGATTAATCGGACTTCCTGGTCTAAAGGGTGATCGTGGATATCCGGGTTTAAAGGGAGAGCAAGGAAATCCAGGGCTATCTGGTAATGAACAAGTAGTTCTAAACTATTTTATAATAAATTGACATGGTTGCTCGTAAAATTATTTGCTTACAATAATATATTACTGTATATTAATATATTTATTATGTATATATATATATTTTTATATTATATATTTTATAATATGTAGATTAGAATTTTTTTTTATACGCAAGTATATAAATTACAAATTATAATAATTTAAATTGGATAATAGGCAGTCCTGGCGAAGTTGGATCACCTGGACCTATTGGACTTACCGGTGCTAAAGGAATTAGAGGTGAATCGGGTGCACGAGGTGAACCTGGTTTAATGGGGCCACCTGGTATCGCGGGACAGATCGGTCCAGCGGTAAGTCGTTAATCTTTACGAATTTTAAAGAGCAAATGCGAAAAATATATGCTATGTAATAATATGTAATAAATAAATAAATAGAATATTGGAGTTTAATATTATATATATAGAGCTATGCAATTCGAAATGTTACAGGGCCTACCAGGAAATATAGGATCACCTGGTGCTCCAGGATTGCCTGGTGCCAAGGGCAACGCGGGCGATTCTGGACGTCCTGGAACTCCAGGTCCGATCGGTAATCCTGGTCTATCCGGAGTAGATGGAAATAAAGGCGAAAGTGGGTCCCCAGGTTCCCAAGGGCCGGCCGGTCCTCAAGGATCACAAGGTCCATCCGGCGAGAGAGGCTTGCCAGGCTTACCCGGTTCTCCTGGTTCTATAGGAAATAGGGGATTACGCGGGGTGCCTGTAAATATGTTATATTTAAATAATACTTTATTTAGTTCTTTATCTAATTCTCTATCTTGTATTTTTCTAGTTACTTAAAAAGATATAAATTTTTAATATATTTTGTACTTATATTATAATTACTACTATTTTTTTCCATTTGTAAATAATATATAATTTGATATAACAAAATGATTTATTACTATTGCAGGGTGAAACAGGACAATCTGGAAAACCGGGTGTAGAAGGTCCACCCGGACCTTCCGGATTAATAGGTCCTCCTGGTCCGCCTGGTCATATGGGAGAGGCAGGACCGGAAGGACCAATTGGAAAACCAGGACCACCAGGAATAGGTGGCCGACCTGGTGATAAGGGACCACCCGGAATACCTGGTGCAGCAGGCCAGTCTGGTTCACCCGGATTACCAGTGATTATAATTTCTATTTTCTGTCTTTTCTTCGAATGAATGTATTAATCTAATAATAAAATAAAAATATATCATATCGATAAAAATTTATTTGTTTTTCTTTTAATAGGGGCCTCCTGGATCTACAGGATCTACCGGACCAGCTGGAGAACGTGGTCCGAAAGGCGAAGCGGGACCGCAAGGAGTAGAAGGTCCACAGGTAGTGTACAACGCGTTTAATTAAATTAAATTAATTAAATAATAAACTGAAATTAAATTAAATAACAATAAAATTAAAGAAATTAAACTCGATTTAATTTATGATATTAAACCTGTGAGTCTTACAAAAAGAAATATAAAAAATGTTTTGTATAAAATAATAACGTGTATATATAAATCAAATTCTGCGCACACGTCATAACATTTGTAGGGTCCACGAGGAAAACCCGGTCCAGCAGGCCTCGAAGGCGCAAAGGGCGATCGCGGGGAAGAGGGACCGAAAGGAATAAAAGGACATCGCGGTTTCAATGGTTTACAAGGATTGCCGGGATCTCCTGGTTTACCAGGGGAAAAAGGTATGCCAGGTCTGTCAGGACCTTCTGGTAAAGACGGGGAGCCAGGTATTAGAGGTAGTCCTGGACGGGAAGGCAGCCCAGGGCCTATTGGGCCTGCGGGAAATTCTGGATTAAGAGGTCCACCTGGAGAGGAAGGTCGTCACGGCCCGCCGGGTCTTCCAGGACCCCCTGGGCCACCTGGGCCTCCTGGAGAAGTTGGTTTTGGTTACGATACCGCGTCTTTAGCAGCATTTTTAGGTATTTAATTAACTAAAAAATCATAAGATATATTTGCATAAATATAATAGATTATAATTTATTATAATTGATTTTTAGATTTTATAAAAACATCTAAAACATTTTCCAACTTTCTAAATTATTGCTTAGACTTTCTTGAGACTTATTCGAGTTTTCATTTTTTATTTGAATTTCTTAAGGATATTATAAACGATAGCGTTAAAAAAAACTTTCTATCGTATATTTATCATACAGCACAAGGTCAAACTAAAGGACCAGATCCACTCGGTGATGAACCACCGAGAATATTTAGTAAAGATATTACTGAAGGAGAACGAAGAGAATTACTTACGAAAGCATATGAAAATCTAAAGTCATCGTTTCAAAAATTAGTGAAGCCAGATGGCGAAAAGAATTCGCCGGCCAAAACCTGTCGGGATCTATTCATTGCCTACCCGGATAAATTATCTGGTGAGTCTTGAAAGATCACTATATATAGTTTACATTATAATTACCGCACTCTTTGTCAGTTTTCAATTTTTTTATTATAAAATTATAAAATTAATATAGATTTATATATATATATATATATATATATATATATATATATATATATATATATATATATATATATATATATATCGTATAATGTATCAATAGGCGAATATTGGATTGATCCAAACGAAGGAGATGTCCGAGACGCAATTTTGGTGCACTGTGATGCTGAGAAACGTGCAACTTGCATTTTACCGAGTCCCGCTCGTTCAGCAGAAATCACTCATATCACTGATCAACAGGAGACCTGGCTGAGCGAGATAGATAGCGGCACGAAGGTTGCTTTACATTCTATATAATTTGCTGATTCCGATTGTTTTAATTATCGTGATGAAAGATATAGAACGCATTTACGAAAAATAAATGCTTATAAAATGTTTGCGTATTCGCAGATTACATACAAAGCGGATAATAATCAGATCAATTTCTTACAATTGCTCTCGAAACACGCGCAACAGAATATTACGTATCATTGTAAAAACAGTGTCGCTTACTTCGATTATGAGCGAAAAACATATAGAAAGAGCTTAAAGCTTCTGGCTTGGAATGACGTTGAATTGACACCACGTGGTAATCAGCGTCTTAGGTACGAAATGATAACAGACGAGTGTAGGGTAAGTTAAATTTCTTTGTGTAATACTTTTAATTCTATTCACAGTAAGTCTATCCTATTTTTATTTTACATTAAAAACAAGATAACTTTATAGACAATTTTGTTCCTAAATATTTTTGAATTTCACGACTTTATTTAATTTTTTTTTATTCTTATAAACAATTGTTTATATATAATATAAATAGAAGGAATATATTGATGCGGCTAAGATCTTTCATATTAGAACATAGAAATGTCAGTTTAAATTCCAAGGTACTAAATGTACAAACAAAATATTATACGGTTTATTATATTTTTATAAAGCTTTATATCGCGTTATATCGCGTAATTTTTATTTATATATTTATCAATTCGTAGCTTCATCAAAACCATTGGGGTAAAACTGTGATTTCATACGAGACAGAAAAACCCATAAGACTTCCCATCTTAGATGTGGCTTTGCGAGATATCGGAAAACCCGAACAAAGCTTCTCCGTTGAAATCGGCGCGGCTTGTTATCAATAATACAAAGTACAATAGTACGATACGATATTACGACTGTTATTTGTTTACGAATAACTGTGTCATTTTTCAATATATATAATGCTAAGAAAATGTCTTCCAATGTATCTTAAGGAGATGAGATGATAATATATTACGTTAAAATTTTATTGCTTACAATAAGATGAATAATTAAATATTATACTTAATCTGAGTAGTGGTCTGTATTGTATATATCGCAATTTCTTACTCAAGTTCTCGAATAGCGGAAGTAATTTACAAATACTTGACAAAATTATCTGTAACTGAACTATATCGTACGACTTATATTCTAAGAAAAATGCAAAATTTAATTGGAAAAAAAAAAATGCGATATCTAAACAGCGATATTACTCGAATGTCAAACAAATTTTATCAGAGCACTTGAATATTATACACGGCGATTATTATCTACGACGAGCAGCGGATATCTAGATATCCAGGTGTATATGATAAAAGATATTCGCGGAGTAACTTCGGATTTAGTACTATACGCGCCAAGTATTTTATGGCAAAGTATTATATCGTATACGTAATAAATAGATAAGTTTTATTTACGCGACACACACACACATATATATATACAATACATCATGCAGTTATTTACGAAAACTAAAATTGTACATGCATAATTAAAGTTATCGATTCAATATACAGGGTGTTTGAGAACAACCTTCCATCCTTAAAATGACGTATTCCTGATAAAATTCTTGTGTGAGTGTGTGTGAGTGTGTGTGAGTGTGTGTGAGTGTGTGTGAGTGTGTGTGAGTGTGTGTGAGTGTGTGTGAGTGTGTGTGACTGTGTGTGACTGTGTGAGTGTGTGTGAGTGTGTGTGAGTGTGTGTGAGTGTGCGTGAGTGTGCGTGAGTGTGCGTGAGTGTGCGTGAGTGTGTGTGAGTGTGTGAGTGTGCGTGAGTGTGTGAGTGTGGGTGAGTGTGCGTGACTGTGTGTGAGTGTGTGTGAGTGTGCGTGAGTGTGCGTGAGTGTGTGTGAGTGTGTGAGTGTGTGTGAGTGTGTGAGTGTGTGTGAGCGTGTGTGAGTGTGCGTGAGTGTGCGTGAGTGTGCGTGAGTGTGCGTGAGTGTGCGTGAGTGTGTGAGTCTGTGTGAGTGTGTGAGTGTGTGAGTGTGCGTGAGTGTGCGTGAGTGTGCGTGAGTGTGCGTGAGTGTGCGTGAGTGTGTGTGAGTGTGTGTGAGTGTGCGTGAGTGTGCGTGAGTGTGTGTGAGTGTGTGTGAGTGTGTGAGTGTGGGTGAGTGTGTGTGAGTGTGTGAGTGTGTGACTGTGTGACTGTGTGAGTGTGTGAGTGTGTGTGAGTGTGTGTGAGTGTGTGTGAGTGTGTGTGTGAGTGTGTGTGAGTGTGTGTGTGAGTGTGTGTGTGTGAGTGTGTGTGAGTGTGTGTGAGTGTGTGTGAGTGTGTGAGTGTGGGTGAGTGTGTGTGAGTGTGTGAGTGTGTGACTGTGTGACTGTGTGAGTGTGTGAGTGTGTGTGAGTGTGTGTGAGTGTGTGTGAGTGTGTGTGAGTGTGTGTGTGAGTGTGTGTGAGTGTGTGTGTGAGTGTGTGTGTGAGTGTGTGTGTGTGTGAGTGTGTGTGAGTGTGCGTGAGTGTGTGTGAGTGTGCGTGAGTGTGTGTGAGTGTGTGAGTGTGCGTGAGTGTGCGTGAGTGTGCGTGAGTGTGTGTGAGTGTGTGTGTGTGTGAGTGTGAGTGTGTGTGAGTGTGTGTGTGTGTGTGTGTGTGTGTGTGAGTGTGCGTGAGTGTGTGTGAGTGTGTGTGAGTGTGTAAGTATGTGTAAGTGTGTGTGTGAGTGTGTGAGTGTGTGAGTGTGTGTGAGTGTGTGTGAGTGTGTGAGCGAGTGTGTGAGCGTGTGTGAGTGTGTGTGAGTGTGTGTGAGTGTGTGTGAGTGTGTGTGAGTGAGTGTGTGTGAGTGTGTGAGTGTGCGTGAGTGTGTGAGTGTGTGAGTGTGCGTGAGTGTGTGTGAGTGTGCGTGAGTGTGTGTGAGTATGTGTGAGTGTGAGTGTGTGTGAGTGTGTGTGAGTGTGAGTGTGTGTGAGTGTGTGTGAGTGTGTGTGAGTGTGTGTGAGTGTGAGTGTGTGTGAGTGTGTGTGACTGTGTGTGAGTGTGCGTGAGTGTGCGTGAGTGTGCGTGAGTGTGCGTGAGTGTGCGTGAGTGCGTGAGTGTGTGTGAGTGTGCGTGAGTGTGCGTGAGTGTGCGTGAGTGTGCGTGAGTGTGCGTGAGTGTGCGTGAGTGTGCGTGAGTGTGCGTGAGTGTGCGTGAGTGTGCGTGAGTGTGTGAGAGTGTGTGTGAGTGTGTGTGAGTGTGCGTGAGTGTGCGTGAGTGTGCGTGAGTGTGCGTGAGTGTGCGTGAGTGTGCGTGAGTGTGCGTGAGTGTGTGTGAGTGTGAGTGTGTGTGAGTGTGCGTGAGTGTGCGTGAGTGTGCGTGAGTGTGTGAGAGTGTGTGTGAGTGTGTGTGAGTGTGCGTGAGTGTGCGTGAGTGTGTGTGAGTGTGGGTGAGTGTGCGTGAGTGTGTGTGAGTCTGTGAGTGTGTGTGTGTGAGTGTGTGTGAGTGTGTGTGAGTGTGTGTGAGTGTGTGTGAGTGAGATTGAGTGAGCGTGAGTGTGTGTGTGAGTGTGTGTGTGAGTGTGTGTGACTGTGTGAGTGTGTGTGAGTGAGTGTAAGTAAGTGTGTGTGAGTGTGTGTGACTGTGTGAGTGTGTGTGAGTGAGTGTAAGTAAGTGTGAGTGAGTGTGTGTGAGTGTGTGAGTGAGTGTAAGTAAGTGTGAGTGAGTGTGTGTGAGTGTGTGAGTGTGTGTGAGTGTGTGTGACTGTGTGTGAGTGTGCGTGAGTGTGTGTGAGTGTGTGTGAGTGTGCGTGAGTGTGTGTGAGTGTGTGTGAGTGTGCGTGAGTGTGCGTGAGTGTGCGTGAGTGTGCGTGAGTGTGCGTGAGTGTGCGTGACTGTGTGTGAGTGTGTGTGAGTGTGTGAGTGTGCGTGAGTGTGCGTGAGTGTGCGTGAGTGTGCGTGAGTGTGCGTGAGTGTGTGTGAGTGTGTGTGAGTGTGCGTGAGTGTGCGTGAGTGTGTGTGAGTGTGTGTGAGTGTGTGAGTGTGGGTGAGTGTGTGTGAGTGTGTGAGTGTGTGACTGTGTGACTGTGTGAGTGTGTGAGTGTGTGTGAGTGTGTGTGAGTGTGTGTGAGTGTGTGTGTGAGTGTGTGTGAGTGTGTGTGTGAGTGTGTGTGTGTGAGTGTGTGTGAGTGTGTGTGAGTGTGTGTGAGTGTGTGAGTGTGGGTGAGTGTGTGTGAGTGTGTGAGTGTGTGACTGTGTGACTGTGTGAGTGTGTGAGTGTGTGTGAGTGTGTGTGAGTGTGTGTGAGTGTGTGTGAGTGTGTGTGTGAGTGTGT
>NW_027223345.1:4989625-4992125 GCF_030449975.1 Polyergus mexicanus
GAGAGTATGAGTGTGTCTGAGTGCGTGTGAGTGTGTGAGTGCGTGTGAGTGTGTGAATGAGTGTGAGTGTGTGAGTGTGTAAGTGTGTGTGAGTGTGTGCGAGTGTGTGTGAGTGTGTGTGAGTGTGTGTGAGTGTGTGAGTGTGTGTGAGTGTGTGAGTGTGTGTGAGTGTGTGTGAGTGTGTGAGTCTGTGTGAGTGTGTGAGTGTGTGAGTGTGTGAGTGTGCGTGAGTGTGCGTGAGTGTGCGTGAGTGTGTGTGAGTGTGTGAGTGAGTGTGTGACCGAGTGTGTGTGAGTGTGAGTGTGTGTGAGTGTGTGTGAGTGTGTGTGAGTGTGCGTGAGTGTGCGTGAGTGTGCGTGAGTGTGCGTGAGTGTGTGTGAGTGTGTGTGAGTGTGTGTGAGTGTGAGTGTGTGTGAGTGTGCGTGAGTGTGCGTGAGTGTGCGTGAGTGTGCGTGAGTGTGCGTGAGTGTGCGTGAGTGTGCGTGAGTGTGTGTGAGTGTGCGAGTGTGTGTGAGTGTGTGTGAGTGTGTGAGTGTGTGAGTGTGTGAGTGTGTGAGTGTGAGTGTGTGTGAGTGTGTGTGAGTGTGCCTGAGTGTGCGTGAGTGTGCGTGAGTGTGTGTGAGTGTGTGTGAGTGTGAGTGTGTGTGAGTGTGTGTGAGTGTGTGTGAGTGTGTGTGAGTGTGTGAGTGTGTGAGTGTGTGAGTGTGTGTGAGTGTGCGTGAGTGTGCGTGAGTGTGCGTGAGTGTGTGTGAGTGTGAGTGTGTGTGAGTGTGAGTGTGTGTGAGTGTGTGTGAGTGTGTGTGAGTGTGTGAGTGTGTGAGTGTGTGTGAGTGTGAGTGTGTGTGAGTGTGTGAGTGTGTGAGTGTGTGTGAGTGTGTGTGAGTGTGTGTGAGTGTGTGTGAGTGTGTGAGTGTGTGTGAGTGTGTGAGTGTGTGAGTGTGTGAGTGTGAGTGTGTGTGAGTGTGTGTGAGTGTGTGTGAGTGTGCCTGAGTGTGCCTGAGTGTGCGTGAGTGTGTGTGAGTGTGAGTGTGTGTGAGTGTGTGTGAGTGTGAGTGTGTGTGAGTGTGAGTGTGTGTGAGTGTGTGAGTGTGTGTGAGTGTGTGTGAGTGTGTGTGAGTGTGTGTGAGTGTGTGAGTGTGTGTGAGTGTGTGAGTGTGTGAGTGTGTGAGTGTGAGTGTGTGTGAGTGTGTGTGAGTGTGTGTGAGTGTGCCTGAGTGTGCGTGAGTGTGCGTGAGTGTGTGTGAGTGTGAGTGTGTGTGTGTGTGAGTGTGTGTGAGTGTGTGAGTGTGTGAGTTAGTGTGAGTGAGTGAGTGTGTGAGTGAGCGTGAGTGAGTGTAAGTGAGTGTGTGAGTGTGTGAGTGAGTGTGAGTGAGTGTGAGTGAGAGTGAGTGAGTGTGTGTGAGTGTGTGAGTGTGTGAGTGAGTGTGTGACCGAGTGTGTGTGAGTGTGTGTGAGTGTGAGTGTGTGTGAGTGTGTGTGAGTGAGTGAGTGTGTGAGTGAGTGTGTGAGTGAGTGTGTGTGAGTGTGAGTGTGTGTGTGAGTGTGTGAGTGTGTGTGAGTGTGTGAGTGTGTCTGAGTGCGTGTGAGTGTGTGAGTGCGTGTGAGTGTGTGAATGAGTGTGAGTGTGTGAGTGTGTAAGTGTGTGTGAGTGTGTGTGAGTGTGTGTGAGTGTGTGTGAGTGTGTGTGAGTGTGTGTGAGTGTGTGTGAGTTTGAGTGTGTGTGTGAGTGTGTGTGAGTCTGTGTGAGTCTGTGTGAGTGTGTGTGAGTGTGTGTGAGTGTGTGTGAGTGTTTGTGAGTGTGTGAGTGTGAGTGTGTGTGAGTGTGCGTGAGTGTGCGTGAGTGTGTGTGAGTGTGAGTGTGCGAGAGTGTGCGTGAGTGTGCGTGAGTGTGTGAGTGTGTGTGAGTGTGTGTGAGTGTGCGTGAGTGTGCGTGAGTGTGCGTGAGTGTGTGTGAGTGTGTGTGAGTGTGTGTGAGTGTGAGTGTGTGTGAGTGTGTGTGAGTTTGAGTGTGTGTGAGTGCGTGTGAGTGTGTGTGAGTGTGAGTGTGTGTGAGTGTGTGTGAGTGTGTGTGAGTGTGTGTGAGTGTGTGTGTGAGTGTGTGTGAGTGTGTGAGTGTGTGTGAGTGTGAGTGTGGGTCAGTGAGAGTGAGTGTGAGTGTGCGTGAGTGTGCGTGAGTGTGCGTGAGTGTGCGTGAGTGTGCGAATGTGTGTGAGTGTGTGTGAGTGTGTGAGTGTGTGTGAGTGTGTGAGTGTGTGTGAGTGTGTGAGTGTGTGAGTGAGTGTGAGTGTGCGAGTGCGTGAGTGCATGAGTGCGTGAGTGCGTGAGTGTGTGTGAGTGTGTGTGAGTGTGTGTGAGTGTGTGAGTGCGTGTGAGTGTGCGAGTGCGTGAGTGCGTGAGTGCATGAGTGTGTGAGTGTGTGAGTGTGTGTGAGTGTGTGTGAGTGTGTGTGAGTGTGTGAGTCTGTGTGAGTCTGTGTGAGTGTGTGAGTGTGTGTGAGTGT
>NW_027223345.1:4997125-5002980 GCF_030449975.1 Polyergus mexicanus
GTTAGGTTAGGTTAGGTTAGGTTAGGTTAGGTTAGGTTAGGTTAGGTTAGGTTAGGTTAGGTTAGGTTAGGTTAGGTTAGGTTAGGTTAGGTTAGGTTAGGTTAGGTTAGGTTAGGTTAGGTTAGGTTAGGTTAGGTTAGGTTAGGTTAGGTTAGGTTAGGTTAGGTTAGGTTAGGTTAGGTTAGGTTAGGTTAGGTTAGGTTAGGTTAGGTTAGGTTAGGTTAGGTTAGGTTAGGTTAGGTTAGGTTAGGTTAGGTTAGGTTAGGTTAGGTTAGGTTAGGTTAGGTTAGGTTAGGTTAGGTTAGGTTAGGTTAGGTTAGGTTAGGTTAGGTTAGGTTAGGTTAGGTTAGGTTAGGTTAGGTTAGGTTAGGTTAGGTTAGGTTAGGTTAGGTTAGGTTAGGTTAGGTTAGGTTAGGTTAGGTTAGGTTAGGTTAGGTTAGGTTAGGTTAGGTTAGGTTAGGTTAGGTTAGGTTAGGTTAGGTTAGGTTAGGTTAGGTTAGGTTAGGTTAGGTTAGGTTAGGTTAGGTTAGGTTAGGTTAGGTTAGGTTAGGTTAGGTTAGGTTAGGTTAGGTTAGGTTAGGTTAGGTTAGGTTAGGTTAGGTTAGGTTAGGTTAGGTTAGGTTAGGTTAGGTTAGGTTAGGTTAGGTTAGGTTAGGTTAGGTTAGGTTAGGTTAGGTTAGGTTAGGTTAGGTTAGGTTAGGTTAGGTTAGGTTAGGTTAGGTTAGGTTAGGTTAGGTTAGGTTAGGTTAGGTTAGGTTAGGTTAGGTTAGGTTAGGTTAGGTTAGGTTAGGTTAGGTTAGGTTAGGTTAGGTTAGGTTAGGTTAGGTTAGGTTAGGTTAGGTTAGGTTAGGTTAGGTTAGGTTAGGTTAGGTTAGGTTAGGTTAGGTTAGGTTAGGTTAGGTTAGGTTAGGTTAGGTTAGGTTAGGTTAGGTTAGGTTAGGTTAGGTTAGGTTAGGTTAGGTTAGGTTAGGTTAGGTTAGGTTAGGTTAGGTTAGGTTAGGTTAGGTTAGGTTAGGTTAGGTTAGGTTAGGTTAGGTTAGGTTAGGTTAGGTTAGGTTAGGTTAGGTTAGGTTAGGTTAGGTTAGGTTAGGTTAGGTTAGGTTAGGTTAGGTTAGGTTAGGTTAGGTTAGGTTAGGTTAGGTTAGGTTAGGTTAGGTTAGGTTAGGTTAGGTTAGGTTAGGTTAGGTTAGGTTAGGTTAGGTTAGGTTAGGTTAGGTTAGGTTAGGTTAGGTTAGGTTAGGTTAGGTTAGGTTAGGTTAGGTTAGGTTAGGTTAGGTTAGGTTAGGTTAGGTTAGGTTAGGTTAGGTTAGGTTAGGTTAGGTTAGGTTAGGTTAGGTTAGGTTAGGTTAGGTTAGGTTAGGTTAGGTTAGGTTAGGTTAGGTTAGGTTAGGTTAGGTTAGGTTAGGTTAGGTTAGGTTAGGTTAGGTTAGGTTAGGTTAGGTTAGGTTAGGTTAGGTTAGGTTAGGTTAGGTTAGGTTAGGTTAGGTTAGGTTAGGTTAGGTTAGGTTAGGTTAGGTTAGGTTAGGTTAGGTTAGGTTAGGTTAGGTTAGGTTAGGTTAGGTTAGGTTAGGTTAGGTTAGGTTAGGTTAGGTTAGGTTAGGTTAGGTTAGGTTAGGTTAGGTTAGGTTAGGTTAGGTTAGGTTAGGTTAGGTTAGGTTAGGTTAGGTTAGGTTAGGTTAGGTTAGGTTAGGTTAGGTTAGGTTAGGTTAGGTTAGGTTAGGTTAGGTTAGGTTAGGTTAGGTTAGGTTAGGTTAGGTTAGGTTAGGTTAGGTTAGGTTAGGTTAGGTTAGGTTAGGTTAGGTTAGGTTAGGTTAGGTTAGGTTAGGTTAGGTTAGGTTAGGTTAGGTTAGGTTAGGTTAGGTTAGGTTAGGTTAGGTTAGGTTAGGTTAGGTTAGGTTAGGTTAGGTTAGGTTAGGTTAGGTTAGGTTAGGTTAGGTTAGGTTAGGTTAGGTTAGGTTAGGTTAGGTTAGGTTAGGTTAGGTTAGGTTAGGTTAGGTTAGGTTAGGTTAGGTTAGGTTAGGTTAGGTTAGGTTAGGTTAGGTTAGGTTAGGTTAGGTTAGGTTAGGTTAGGTTAGGTTAGGTTAGGTTAGGTTAGGTTAGGTTAGGTTAGGTTAGGTTAGGTTAGGTTAGGTTAGGTTAGGTTAGGTTAGGTTAGGTTAGGTTAGGTTAGGTTAGGTTAGGTTAGGTTAGGTTAGGTTAGGTTAGGTTAGGTTAGGTTAGGTTAGGTTAGGTTAGGTTAGGTTAGGTTAGGTTAGGTTAGGTTAGGTTAGGTTAGGTTAGGTTAGGTTAGGTTAGGTTAGGTTAGGTTAGGTTAGGTTAGGTTAGGTTAGGTTAGGTTAGGTTAGGTTAGGTTAGGTTAGGTTAGGTTAGGTTAGGTTAGGTTAGGTTAGGTTAGGTTAGGTTAGGTTAGGTTAGGTTAGGTTAGGTTAGGTTAGGTTAGGTTAGGTTAGGTTAGGTTAGGTTAGGTTAGGTTAGGTTAGGTTAGGTTAGGTTAGGTTAGGTTAGGTTAGGTTAGGTTAGGTTAGGTTAGGTTAGGTTAGGTTAGGTTAGGTTAGGTTAGGTTAGGTTAGGTTAGGTTAGGTTAGGTTAGGTTAGGTTAGGTTAGGTTAGGTTAGGTTAGGTTAGGTTAGGTTAGGTTAGGTTAGGTTAGGTTAGGTTAGGTTAGGTTAGGTTAGGTTAGGTTAGGTTAGGTTAGGTTAGGTTAGGTTAGGTTAGGTTAGGTTAGGTTAGGTTAGGTTAGGTTAGGTTAGGTTAGGTTAGGTTAGGTTAGGTTAGGTTAGGTTAGGTTAGGTTAGGTTAGGTTAGGTTAGGTTAGGTTAGGTTAGGTTAGGTTAGGTTAGGTTAGGTTAGGTTAGGTTAGGTTAGGTTAGGTTAGGTTAGGTTAGGTTAGGTTAGGTTAGGTTAGGTTAGGTTAGGTTAGGTTAGGTTAGGTTAGGTTAGGTTAGGTTAGGTTAGGTTAGGTTAGGTTAGGTTAGGTTAGGTTAGGTTAGGTTAGGTTAGGTTAGGTTAGGTTAGGTTAGGTTAGGTTAGGTTAGGTTAGGTTAGGTTAGGTTAGGTTAGGTTAGGTTAGGTTAGGTTAGGTTAGGTTAGGTTAGGTTAGGTTAGGTTAGGTTAGGTTAGGTTAGGTTAGGTTAGGTTAGGTTAGGTTAGGTTAGGTTAGGTTAGGTTAGGTTAGGTTAGGTTAGGTTAGGTTAGGTTAGGTTAGGTTAGGTTAGGTTAGGTTAGGTTAGGTTAGGTTAGGTTAGGTTAGGTTAGGTTAGGTTAGGTTAGGTTAGGTTAGGTTAGGTTAGGTTAGGTTAGGTTAGGTTAGGTTAGGTTAGGTTAGGTTAGGTTAGGTTAGGTTAGGTTAGGTTAGGTTAGGTTAGGTTAGGTTAGGTTAGGTTAGGTTAGGTTAGGTTAGGTTAGGTTAGGTTAGGTTAGGTTAGGTTAGGTTAGGTTAGGTTAGGTTAGGTTAGGTTAGGTTAGGTTAGGTTAGGTTAGGTTAGGTTAGGTTAGGTTAGGTTAGGTTAGGTTAGGTTAGGTTAGGTTAGGTTAGGTTAGGTTAGGTTAGGTTAGGTTAGGTTAGGTTAGGTTAGGTTAGGTTAGGTTAGGTTAGGTTAGGTTAGGTTAGGTTAGGTTAGGTTAGGTTAGGTTAGGTTAGGTTAGGTTAGGTTAGGTTAGGTTAGGTTAGGTTAGGTTAGGTTAGGTTAGGTTAGGTTAGGTTAGGTTAGGTTAGGTTAGGTTAGGTTAGGTTAGGTTAGGTTAGGTTAGGTTAGGTTAGGTTAGGTTAGGTTAGGTTAGGTTAGGTTAGGTTAGGTTAGGTTAGGTTAGGTTAGGTTAGGTTAGGTTAGGTTAGGTTAGGTTAGGTTAGGTTAGGTTAGGTTAGGTTAGGTTAGGTTAGGTTAGGTTAGGTTAGGTTAGGTTAGGTTAGGTTAGGTTAGGTTAGGTTAGGTTAGGTTAGGTTAGGTTAGGTTAGGTTAGGTTAGGTTAGGTTAGGTTAGGTTAGGTTAGGTTAGGTTAGGTTAGGTTAGGTTAGGTTAGGTTAGGTTAGGTTAGGTTAGGTTAGGTTAGGTTAGGTTAGGTTAGGTTAGGTTAGGTTAGGTTAGGTTAGGTTAGGTTAGGTTAGGTTAGGTTAGGTTAGGTTAGGTTAGGTTAGGTTAGGTTAGGTTAGGTTAGGTTAGGTTAGGTTAGGTTAGGTTAGGTTAGGTTAGGTTAGGTTAGGTTAGGTTAGGTTAGGTTAGGTTAGGTTAGGTTAGGTTAGGTTAGGTTAGGTTAGGTTAGGTTAGGTTAGGTTAGGTTAGGTTAGGTTAGGTTAGGTTAGGTTAGGTTAGGTTAGGTTAGGTTAGGTTAGGTTAGGTTAGGTTAGGTTAGGTTAGGTTAGGTTAGGTTAGGTTAGGTTAGGTTAGGTTAGGTTAGGTTAGGTTAGGTTAGGTTAGGTTAGGTTAGGTTAGGTTAGGTTAGGTTAGGTTAGGTTAGGTTAGGTTAGGTTAGGTTAGGTTAGGTTAGGTTAGGTTAGGTTAGGTTAGGTTAGGTTAGGTTAGGTTAGGTTAGGTTAGGTTAGGTTAGGTTAGGTTAGGTTAGGTTAGGTTAGGTTAGGTTAGGTTAGGTTAGGTTAGGTTAGGTTAGGTTAGGTTAGGTTAGGTTAGGTTAGGTTAGGTTAGGTTAGGTTAGGTTAGGTTAGGTTAGGTTAGGTTAGGTTAGGTTAGGTTAGGTTAGGTTAGGTTAGGTTAGGTTAGGTTAGGTTAGGTTAGGTTAGGTTAGGTTAGGTTAGGTTAGGTTAGGTTAGGTTAGGTTAGGTTAGGTTAGGTTAGGTTAGGTTAGGTTAGGTTAGGTTAGGTTAGGTTAGGTTAGGTTAGGTTAGGTTAGGTTAGGTTAGGTTAGGTTAGGTTAGGTTAGGTTAGGTTAGGTTAGGTTAGGTTAGGTTAGGTTAGGTTAGGTTAGGTTAGGTTAGGTTAGGTTAGGTTAGGTTAGGTTAGGTTAGGTTAGGTTAGGTTAGGTTAGGTTAGGTTAGGTTAGGTTAGGTTAGGTTAGGTTAGGTTAGGTTAGGTTAGGTTAGGTTAGGTTAGGTTAGGTTAGGTTAGGTTAGGTTAGGTTAGGTTAGGTTAGGTTAGGTTAGGTTAGGTTAGGTTAGGTTAGGTTAGGTTAGGTTAGGTTAGGTTAGGTTAGGTTAGGTTAGGTTAGGTTAGGTTAGGTTAGGTTAGGTTAGGTTAGGTTAGGTTAGGTTAGGTTAGGTTAGGTTAGGTTAGGTTAGGTTAGGTTAGGTTAGGTTAGGTTAGGTTAGGTTAGGTTAGGTTAGGTTAGGTTAGGTTAGGTTAGGTTAGGTTAGGTTAGGTTAGGTTAGGTTAGGTTAGGTTAGGTTAGGTTAGGTTAGGTTAGGTTAGGTTAGGTTAGGTTAGGTTAGGTTAGGTTAGGTTAGGTTAGGTTAGGTTAGGTTAGGTTAGGTTAGGTTAGGTTAGGTTAGGTTAGGTTAGGTTAGGTTAGGTTAGGTTAGGTTAGGTTAGGTTAGGTTAGGTTAGGTTAGGTTAGGTTAGGTTAGGTTAGGTTAGGTTAGGTTAGGTTAGGTTAGGTTAGGTTAGGTTAGGTTAGGTTAGGTTAGGTTAGGTTAGGTTAGGTTAGGTTAGGTTAGGTTAGGTTAGGTTAGGTTAGGTTAGGTTAGGTTAGGTTAGGTTAGGTTAGGTTAGGTTAGGTTAGGTTAGGTTAGGTTAGGTTAGGTTAGGTTAGGTTAGGTTAGGTTAGGTTAGGTTAGGTTAGGTTAGGTTAGGTTAGGTTAGGTTAGGTTAGGTTAGGTTAGGTTAGGTTAGGTTAGGTTAGGTTAGGTTAGGTTAGGTTAGGTTAGGTTAGGTTAGGTTAGGTTAGGTTAGGTTAGGTTAGGTTAG
>NW_027223346.1:0-7500 GCF_030449975.1 Polyergus mexicanus
CTAACCTAACCTAACCTAACCTAACCTAACCTAACCTAACCTAACCTAACCTAACCTAACCTAACCTAACCTAACCTAACCTAACCTAACCTAACCTAACCTAACCTAACCTAACCTAACCTAACCTAACCTAACCTAACCTAACCTAACCTAACCTAACCTAACCTAACCTAACCTAACCTAACCTAACCTAACCTAACCTAACCTAACCTAACCTAACCTAACCTAACCTAACCTAACCTAACCTAACCTAACCTAACCTAACCTAACCTAACCTAACCTAACCTAACCTAACCTAACCTAACCTAACCTAACCTAACCTAACCTAACCTAACCTAACCTAACCTAACCTAACCTAACCTAACCTAACCTAACCTAACCTAACCTAACCTAACCTAACCTAACCTAACCTAACCTAACCTCACCTAACCTAACCTAACCTAACCTAACCTAACCTAACCTAACCTAACCTAACCTAACCTAACCTAACCTAACCTAACCTAACCTAACCTAACCTAACCTAACCTAACCTAACCTAACCTAACCTAACCTAACCTAACCTAACCTAACCTAACCTAACCTAACCTAACCTAACCTAACCTAACCTAACCTAACCTAACCTAACCTAACCTAACCTAACCTAACCTAACCTAACCTAACCTAACCTAACCTAACCTAACCTAACCTAACCTAACCTAACCTAACCTAACCTAACCTAACCTAACCTAACCTAACCTAACCTAACCTAACCTAACCTAACCTAACCTAACCTAACCTAACCTAACCTAACCTAACCTAACCTAACCTAACCTAACCTAACCTAACCTAACCTAACCTAACCTAACCTAACCTAACCTAACCTAACCTAACCTAACCTAACCTAACCTAACCTAACCTAACCTAACCTAACCTAACCTAACCTAACCTAACCTAACCTAACCTAACCTAACCTAACCTAACCTAACCTAACCTAACCTAACCTAACCTAACCTAACCTAACCTAACCTAACCTAACCTAACCTAACCTAACCTAACCTAACCTAACCTAACCTAACCTAACCTAACCTAACCTAACCTAACCTAACCTAACCTAACCTAACCTAACCTAACCTAACCTAACCTAACCTAACCTAACCTAACCTAACCTAACCTAACCTAACCTAACCTAACCTAACCTAACCTAACCTAACCTAACCTAACCTAACCTAACCTAACCTAACCTAACCTAACCTAACCTAACCTAACCTAACCTAACCTAACCTAACCTAACCTAACCTAACCTAACCTAACCTAACCTAACCTAACCTAACCTAACCTAACCTAACCTAACCTAACCTAACCTAACCTAACCTAACCTAACCTAACCTAACCTAACCTAACCTAACCTAACCTAACCTAACCTAACCTAACCTAACCTAACCTAACCTAACCTAACCTAACCTAACCTAACCTAACCTAACCTAACCTAACCTAACCTAACCTAACCTAACCTAACCTAACCTAACCTAACCTAACCTAACCTAACCTAACCTAACCTAACCTAACCTAACCTAACCTAACCTAACCTAACCTAACCTAACCTAACCTAACCTAACCTAACCTAACCTAACCTAACCTAACCTAACCTAACCTAACCTAACCTAACCTAACCTAACCTAACCTAACCTAACCTAACCTAACCTAACCTAACCTAACCTAACCTAACCTAACCTAACCTAACCTAACCTAACCTAACCTAACCTAACCTAACCTAACCTAACCTAACCTAACCTAACCTAACCTAACCTAACCTAACCTAACCTAACCTAACCTAACCTAACCTAACCTAACCTAACCTAACCTAACCTAACCTAACCTAACCTAACCTAACCTAACCTAACCTAACCTAACCTAACCTAACCTAACCTAACCTAACCTAACCTAACCTAACCTAACCTAACCTAACCTAACCTAACCTAACCTAACCTAACCTAACCTAACCTAACCTAACCTAACCTAACCTAACCTAACCTAACCTAACCTAACCTAACCTAACCTAACCTAACCTAACCTAACCTAACCTAACCTAACCTAACCTAACCTAACCTAACCTAACCTAACCTAACCTAACCTAACCTAACCTAACCTAACCTAACCTAACCTAACCTAACCTAACCTAACCTAACCTAACCTAACCTAACCTAACCTAACCTAACCTAACCTAACCTAACCTAACCTAACCTAACCTAACCTAACCTAACCTAACCTAACCTAACCTAACCTAACCTAACCTAACCTAACCTAACCTAACCTAACCTAACCTAACCTAACCTAACCTAACCTAACCTAACCTAACCTAACCTAACCTAACCTAACCTAACCTAACCTAACCTAACCTAACCTAACCTAACCTAACCTAACCTAACCTAACCTAACCTAACCTAACCTAACCTAACCTAACCTAACCTAACCTAACCTAACCTAACCTAACCTAACCTAACCTAACCTAACCTAACCTAACCTAACCTAACCTAACCTAACCTAACCTAACCTAACCTAACCTAACCTAACCTAACCTAACCTAACCTAACCTAACCTAACCTAACCTAACCTAACCTAACCTAACCTAACCTAACCTAACCTAACCTAACCTAACCTAACCTAACCTAACCTAACCTAACCTAACCTAACCTAACCTAACCTAACCTAACCTAACCTAACCTAACCTAACCTAACCTAACCTAACCTAACCTAACCTAACCTAACCTAACCTAACCTAACCTAACCTAACCTAACCTAACCTAACCTAACCTAACCTAACCTAACCTAACCTAACCTAACCTAACCTAACCTAACCTAACCTAACCTAACCTAACCTAACCTAACCTAACCTAACCTAACCTAACCTAACCTAACCTAACCTAACCTAACCTAACCTAACCTAACCTAACCTAACCTAACCTAACCTAACCTAACCTAACCTAACCTAACCTAACCTAACCTAACCTAACCTAACCTAACCTAACCTAACCTAACCTAACCTAACCTAACCTAACCTAACCTAACCTAACCTAACCTAACCTAACCTAACCTAACCTAACCTAACCTAACCTAACCTAACCTAACCTAACCTAACCTAACCTAACCTAACCTAACCTAACCTAACCTAACCTAACCTAACCTAACCTAACCTAACCTAACCTAACCTAACCTAACCTAACCTAACCTAACCTAACCTAACCTAACCTAACCTAACCTAACCTAACCTAACCTAACCTAACCTAACCTAACCTAACCTAACCTAACCTAACCTAACCTAACCTAACCTAACCTAACCTAACCTAACCTAACCTAACCTAACCTAACCTAACCTAACCTAACCTAACCTAACCTAACCTAACCTAACCTAACCTAACCTAACCTAACCTAACCTAACCTAACCTAACCTAACCTAACCTAACCTAACCTAACCTAACCTAACCTAACCTAACCTAACCTAACCTAACCTAACCTAACCTAACCTAACCTAACCTAACCTAACCTAACCTAACCTAACCTAACCTAACCTAACCTAACCTAACCTAACCTAACCTAACCTAACCTAACCTAACCTAACCTAACCTAACCTAACCTAACCTAACCTAACCTAACCTAACCTAACCTAACCTAACCTAACCTAACCTAACCTAACCTAACCTAACCTAACCTAACCTAACCTAACCTAACCTAACCTAACCTAACCTAACCTAACCTAACCTAACCTAACCTAACCTAACCTAACCTAACCTAACCTAACCTAACCTAACCTAACCTAACCTAACCTAACCTAACCTAACCTAACCTAACCTAACCTAACCTAACCTAACCTAACCTAACCTAACCTAACCTAACCTAACCTAACCTAACCTAACCTAACCTAACCTAACCTAACCTAACCTAACCTAACCTAACCTAACCTAACCTAACCTAACCTAACCTAACCTAACCTAACCTAACCTAACCTAACCTAACCTAACCTAACCTAACCTAACCTAACCTAACCTAACCTAACCTAACCTAACCTAACCTAACCTAACCTAACCTAACCTAACCTAACCTAACCTAACCTAACCTAACCTAACCTAACCTAACCTAACCTAACCTAACCTAACCTAACCTAACCTAACCTAACCTAACCTAACCTAACCTAACCTAACCTAACCTAACCTAACCTAACCTAACCTAACCTAACCTAACCTAACCTAACCTAACCTAACCTAACCTAACCTAACCTAACCTAACCTAACCTAACCTAACCTAACCTAACCTAACCTAACCTAACCTAACCTAACCTAACCTAACCTAACCTAACCTAACCTAACCTAACCTAACCTAACCTAACCTAACCTAACCTAACCTAACCTAACCTAACCTAACCTAACCTAACCTAACCTAACCTAACCTAACCTAACCTAACCTAACCTAACCTAACCTAACCTAACCTAACCTAACCTAACCTAACCTAACCTAACCTAACCTAACCTAACCTAACCTAACCTAACCTAACCTAACCTAACCTAACCTAACCTAACCTAACCTAACCTAACCTAACCTAACCTAACCTAACCTAACCTAACCTAACCTAACCTAACCTAACCTAACCTAACCTAACCTAACCTAACCTAACCTAACCTAACCTAACCTAACCTAACCTAACCTAACCTAACCTAACCTAACCTAACCTAACCTAACCTAACCTAACCTAACCTAACCTAACCTAACCTAACCTAACCTAACCTAACCTAACCTAACCTAACCTAACCTAACCTAACCTAACCTAACCTAACCTAACCTAACCTAACCTAACCTAACCTAACCTAACCTAACCTAACCTAACCTAACCTAACCTAACCTAACCTAACCTAACCTAACCTAACCTAACCTAACCTAACCTAACCTAACCTAACCTAACCTAACCTAACCTAACCTAACCTAACCTAACCTAACCTAACCTAACCTAACCTAACCTAACCTAACCTAACCTAACCTAACCTAACCTAACCTAACCTAACCTAACCTAACCTAACCTAACCTAACCTAACCTAACCTAACCTAACCTAACCTAACCTAACCTAACCTAACCTAACCTAACCTAACCTAACCTAACCTAACCTAACCTAACCTAACCTAACCTAACCTAACCTAACCTAACCTAACCTAACCTAACCTAACCTAACCTAACCTAACCTAACCTAACCTAACCTAACCTAACCTAACCTAACCTAACCTAACCTAACCTAACCTAACCTAACCTAACCTAACCTAACCTAACCTAACCTAACCTAACCTAACCTAACCTAACCTAACCTAACCTAACCTAACCTAACCTAACCTAACCTAACCTAACCTAACCTAACCTAACCTAACCTAACCTAACCTAACCTAACCTAACCTAACCTAACCTAACCTAACCTAACCTAACCTAACCTAACCTAACCTAACCTAACCTAACCTAACCTAACCTAACCTAACCTAACCTAACCTAACCTAACCTAACCTAACCTAACCTAACCTAACCTAACCTAACCTAACCTAACCTAACCTAACCTAACCTAACCTAACCTAACCTAACCTAACCTAACCTAACCTAACCTAACCTAACCTAACCTAACCTAACCTAACCTAACCTAACCTAACCTAACCTAACCTAACCTAACCTAACCTAACCTAACCTAACCTAACCTAACCTAACCTAACCTAACCTAACCTAACCTAACCTAACCTAACCTAACCTAACCTAACCTAACCTAACCTAACCTAACCTAACCTAACCTAACCTAACCTAACCTAACCTAACCTAACCTAACCTAACCTAACCTAACCTAACCTAACCTAACCTAACCTAACCTAACCTAACCTAACCTAACCTAACCTAACCTAACCTAACCTAACCTAACCTAACCTAACCTAACCTAACCTAACCTAACCTAACCTAACCTAACCTAACCTAACCTAACCTAACCTAACCTAACCTAACCTAACCTAACCTAACCTAACCTAACCTAACCTAACCTAACCTAACCTAACCTAACCTAACCTAACCTAACCTAACCTAACCTAACCTAACCTAACCTAACCTAACCTAACCTAACCTAACCTAACCTAACCTAACCTAACCTAACCTAACCTAACCTAACCTAACCTAACCTAACCTAACCTAACCTAACCTAACCTAACCTAACCTAACCTAACCTAACCTAACCTAACCTAACCTAACCTAACCTAACCTAACCTAACCTAACCTAACCTAACCTAACCTAACCTAACCTAACCTAACCTAACCTAACCTAACCTAACCTAACCTAACCTAACCTAACCTAACCTAACCTAACCTAACCTAACCTAACCTAACCTAACCTAACCTAACCTAACCTAACCTAACCTAACCTAACCTAACCTAACCTAACCTAACCTAACCTAACCTAACCTAACCTAACCTAACCTAACCTAACCTAACCTAACCTAACCTAACCTAACCTAACCTAACCTAACCTAACCTAACCTAACCTAACCTAACCTAACCTAACCTAACCTAACCTAACCTAACCTAACCTAACCTAACCTAACCTAACCTAACCTAACCTAACCTAACCTAACCTAACCTAACCTAACCTAACCTAACCTAACCTAACCTAACCTAACCTAACCTAACCTAACCTAACCTAACCTAACCTAACCTAACCTAACCTAACCTAACCTAACCTAACCTAACCTAACCTAACCTAACCTAACCTAACCTAACCTAACCTAACCTAACCTAACCTAACCTAACCTAACCTAACCTAACCTAACCTAACCTAACCTAACCTAACCTAACCTAACCTAACCTAACCTAACCTAACCTAACCTAACCTAACCTAACCTAACCTAACCTAACCTAACCTAACCTAACCTAACCTAACCTAACCTAACCTAACCTAACCTAACCTAACCTAACCTAACCTAACCTAACCTAACCTAACCTAACCTAACCTAACCTAACCTAACCTAACCTAACCTAACCTAACCTAACCTAACCTAACCTAACCTAACCTAACCTAACCTAACCTAACCTAACCTAACCTAACCTAACCTAACCTAACCTAACCTAACCTAACCTAACCTAACCTAACCTAACCTAACCTAACCTAACCTAACCTAACCTAACCTAACCTAACCTAACCTAACCTAACCTAACCTAACCTAACCTAACCTAACCTAACCTAACCTAACCTAACCTAACCTAACCTAACCTAACCTAACCTAACCTAACCTAACCTAACCTAACCTAACCTAACCTAACCTAACCTAACCTAACCTAACCTAACCTAACCTAACCTAACCTAACCTAACCTAACCTAACCTAACCTAACCTAACCTAACCTAACCTAACCTAACCTAACCTAACCTAACCTAACCTAACCTAACCTAACCTAACCTAACCTAACCTAACCTAACCTAACCTAACCTAACCTAACCTAACCTAACCTAACCTAACCTAAC